>NW_019258618.1:16754-17125 GCF_002742605.1 Olea europaea var. sylvestris
TGAGTTCAATCCAAAACGGTCGCTCCATTTCCAAAAAGTACTTATGGGCCCAAAACGGACACAGTGTGCAAAAGTTACGCGCAATTCTTCGAACGTCGACAATCAAAGCGTTCAAATACGCAAGTGCTCATTCTTTCAAAAAATAGCCGAAATCCCTCATACGTCACGATGAAGTGGTGAGTTCAATCCAAAACAGTCGCTACATTTCCAAAAATTACTTATGGGCCCAAAACGGAAACAATGTGCAAAAGTTACGCGCAATTCTTCTTACACCGACTCTCCAAGTGTTCCAAACATGCAAGTGCTCATTCTTTCGAAAATTGGCCGAAATCCCTCATACGTCACGACGAAGGTGTGAGTTCAATCCAAAA
>NW_019258618.1:17385-29788 GCF_002742605.1 Olea europaea var. sylvestris
GCTCAATTCTTCTTACGCCGACTCTCCAAGCGTTCCAAATATGTAAGTGCACATTCTTTCGAAAAATGTCTGAAATCCCTCAAACGTCACGACGAAGTCTTGAGTTCAATCCAAAACGGTCGCTACATTTCCTAAAAGTACTTATGGGCCCAAAACGGACAACGTGTACAAAAGTTAAGCTCAATTCTTCTTACGCCGACTCTCCAAGCGTTCCAAATATGCAAGTGCTCATTCTCTCGAAAAATGGCTGTAATCCCTCATACGTCACGACGAAGTGGTGAGTTCAATCGAAAACAGTCGCTACATTTCCAAAAGTACTTATGGGCCCAAAACAGACAACGTGTGCAAAAGTTACGCTCAATTCTTCTTACGCCGACTCTCCAAGCGTTCCAAATATGCAAGTGCTCATTCTTTCAAAAAATGGCAAAAATCCCTCGTACGGCACGATGAAGGTGTGAGTTCAATCCAAAACGGTCGCTACATTTAGAAAAAGTACTTATAGGCCCAAGACGGACAACGTTTGCAAAAGTTACGCTCAATTCTTCTTACGCCGACTCTCCAAAAGTTCCAAATATGCAAGTGCTCATTCTTTCGGAAAATGGCCGAAATCCCTCATACTTCACGACGAAGTTGAGAGTCCAATCCAAAATTTTCGCTACATTTTCAAAAAGTACTTACGGGCCCAAAACGAACACCGTGTGCAAAAGTTACGCTCAATTCTTCGAACGCCGACAATCCAAGCGTTCCAAATACGCAAGTGATCATTCCTTCAAAAAATAGCCGAAATCCCTCATACGTCACGACGAAGTGGTGAGTTCAATCCAAAACGGTCGCTATATTTCCAAAAAGTACTTATGGGCCCAAAACGGACAACGTGTACAAAAGTTACGCTCAATTCTTCTTACGCCGACTCTCCAAGAGTTCCAAATATGCAAGTGCTCATTCTTTCAAAAAATGGCCAAAATCCTTCATACTTCACGATGGAGTTGTGAGTTGAATCCAAAACTGTCGGTACATTTCCAAAAAGTACTTATGGGCCCAAAATGGACTCCGTGTGCAAAAGTTACGCTCAATTCTTCGAACGTCGACAACCCAAGCGTTCCGAATACACAAGTGGTCATTTTTTCAAAAAATAGCCGAAATCCCTCATACGTCATGACGAAGTGGTGAGTTCAATCCAAAACGGTCGCTCCATTTCCAAAAAGTACTTATGGGCCCAAAACGGACACAGTGTGCAAAAGTTACGCGCAATTCTTCGAACGTCGACAATCAAAGCGTTCAAATACGCAAGTGCTCATTCTTTCAAAAAATAGCCGAAATCCCTCATACGTCACGATGAAGTGGTGAGTTCAATCCAAAACAGTCGCTACATTTCCAAAAATTACTTATGGGCCCAAAACGAAAACTGTGTCCAAAAGTAACGCGGAATTCTTCTTACACCGACTCTCCAAGCGTTCCAAACGTGCAAGTGCTCATTCTTTTGAAAAATGGCCAAAATCCCTCATACATCAGGACGAAGGTGTGAGTTCAATCCAAAACGATCGCTAAATTTCCAAAATGTACTTATGGGCCCAAAACGGACACTCTGTCCAAAAGTTACGCTCAATTCTTTGAACGCCGAGAATCCAAGCGTTCCAAATACGCAAGTGATCATTCTTTCAAAAAATAGCCCAAATCCCTCATACGTCACGATGAAGTAGTGAGTTCAATCCAAAACGGTCGCTACATTTCCAAAAAGTACTTATGGGCCCAAAACGGACAACGTGTGCAAAAGTTACGCTCAATTCTTCTTACGCTGACTCTCCAAGCGTTCCAGTTATGCAAGTGCTCATTCTTTCGAAAAATGGCCGAAATCCCACAAACGTCATGACGAAGTTGTGAGTTCAATCCAAAACGGTAACTACATTTCGAAAAAGTACTTATGGGCCCAAAACGGACAACGTGTACAAAAGTTACGCTCAATTCTTCTTACGCCGACTCTCCAAAAGTTCCAAATATGCAAGTGCTCATTCTTTCGAAAAATGGCCGAAATCCCTCATGCTTCATGACGAAGTTGAGAGTCCAATCCAAAATTTTCGCTACATTTTCAAAAAGTACTTACAGGCCCAAAACGGACACTGTGTGTAAAAGTTACGCTCAATTCTTCGAACGTCGACAATCCAAGCGTTCCAAATATGCAAGTGATCATTCCTTCAAAAAATAGCCGAAATCCCTCATACGTCACGACGAAGTGGTGAGTTCAATCCAAAACGGTCGCTATATTTCCAAAAAGTACTTATGGGCCCAAAACAGACAACGTGTACAAAAGTTACGCTCAATTCTTCTTATGCCGACTCTCCAAGAGTTCCAAATATGCAAGTGCTCATTCTTTCGGAAAATGGCCGAAATCCTTCATACTTCACGATGAAGTTGTGAGTTGAATCCAAAACTGTCGCTACATTTCCAAAAAGTACTTATGGGCCCAAAATGGACTCCGTGTGCAAAAGTTACGCTTAATTCTTCGAACGTCGACAACCCAAGCGTTCCAAATACACAAGTGTTCATTTTATCAAAAAATAGCCGAAATCCCTCATACGTCACGACGAAGTGGTGAGTTCAATCCAAAACTGTCGCTACATTTCCAAAAAAGTACTTATGGGCCCAAAATGGACAACGTATGCAAAAGTTACGCTCAATTCTTCTCACACCGACTCTCCAAGCATTCCAAATATGCAAGGGCACATTCTTTCGAAAAATGACTGAAATCCCTCATACGTTACGATAAAGTTGTGAGTTCAATCCAAAATGGTCGCTACATTTCCAAAAAGTACTTGTGGGCCCAAAATGGACAACGTGTGCAAAAGTTACTCTCAATTCTTCGAACAACGACAATCCAAGCGTTCCAAATATGCAAGTACTCATTCTTTCAAAAAATAGCCAAAATACCTCATACGTCACGACGAAGTGCTGAGTTCAATCAAAAACGGTCGCTAAATTTCCAAAAAGTGCATATGGGCCCGAAACGGACAACGTGTGCAAAAGTTACGCTCAATTCTTCTTACACCGACTCTACAAGCATTCCAAATATGCAAGTGCTCATTCTTTCAAAAAATGGTCGAAATCCCTCATACGTCACGACGAAGTGCTGAGTTCAATCCAAAACGATCGCTACATTTCCAAAAAGTACTTATGGGCCAAAACGGACACCGTGTGCAAAAGTTACGCTCAATTCTTCGAACGCCTACAATCTAGGGGTTCCAAATGTGCAAGTGCTCATTCCTTAAGAAAATAGCTGAAATCCTTCATACGTCACGACGATGTCGTGAGTTCAATCGAAAACGGTCGTTACATTTCCAAAAAGTACTTATGGGCCAAAAACGGACACTGTGTGCAAAAGTTACGCTCAATTCTTCGAATGCTGACAATCCAAGCATTCCGAATATGCAAGTGCTCATTCTTTCAAAAAATGCTAGAAATCCCTCATACGTCACGACAAAGTGGTGAGTTCAATCCAAAACGGTCGCTACATTTCCAAAAAGTACTTATGGGCCCAAAACAGACAACGTGTGCAAAAGTTACGCTCAGTTCTTCTTACACCGACTCTCCAAGCGTTCCAAATATGCAAGTGCTCATTCTTTCAAAAAATGGCCCAAATCCCTCATACGTCATGACGAAGGTGTGAGTTCAATCCAAAACGGTCGCTACATTTCCAAAAAGTACTTAAGGGCCCAAAACGGACAACGTGTACAAAAGTTACGCTCAATTCTTCTTACGCCGACTCTACAAGAGTTCCAAATATGCAAGTGCTCATTCTTTCGAAAAATGGCCGAAATCCCTCATACTTCACGATGAAGTTGTGAATTCAATCCAAAACGATCGCTACGTTTCCAAAAAGTACTTATGGACCCAAAACGGACACCGTGTGCAAAAGTTAAGCTTAATTCTTCGAACGTCGACAATCTAGGGGTTCCAAATACGCAAGTGCTCATTCTTTCCAAAAATAGCCGAAATCCTTCATACGTCATGTCGAAGTCGTGAGTTCAATCGAAAACGGTCGCTACATTTCCAAAAAGTACTTATGGGCAAAAAATGGACATTGTGTTCAGAAGTTACGCTCAATTCTTCGAATGCCGACAATCCAAGCATTCCAAATACGTAAGTGCTCATTCTTTCAAAAAATAGCCGAAATCCTTCATACGTCATGACGAAGTCGTGAGTTCAATCAAAAACGATCGCTACATTTTCAAAAAGTACTTATGGGCCAAAAACGGACACTGTGTGCAGAAGTTACGCTCAATTCTTCGAATGCCGACAATCCAAGCGTTCCAAATACGCAAGTGCTCATTCTTTCAAAAAATGGCCGAAATCCCTCATACGTCACGACGAAGTGGTGAGTTCAATCCAAAATAGTTGCAACATTTCCAAAAAGTACTTATGGGCCCAAAATGGAAACAGTGTGCAAAAGTTACGCGCAATTCTTCTTACACCGACTCTCCAAGCGTTCCAAACACGCAAGTTCTCATTCTTTCGAAAAATGGCCAAACCCCTCATACGTCACGACGAAGTGGTGAGTTCAATCCAAAACGGTCGCTACATTTCCAAAAAGTACTTATGGCCCAAAACGGACACCGTGTGCAAAAGTTACGCTCAATTCTTCGAACGTCGACAATCCAAGCGTTCCAAATACGCAAGTGCTCATTCTTTCGAAATCAGCTGAAATCCCTCATACGTCACGACGAAGTGGTGAGTTCAATCCAAAACTGTCGCTACATTTCCAAAAAGTACCTATGGGCCCAAAATGGACAACGTGTGCAAAAGTTACGCTCAATTCTTCTTACACCGACTCTCCAAGCATTCCAAATATGCAAGTGCACATTCTTTCGAAAAATGACTGAAATCCCTCATACGTTACGATAAAGTTGTGAGTTCAATCCAAAATGGTCGCTACATTGCCAAAAAGTACTTGTGGGCCCAAAATGGACAACGTGTGCAAAAGTTACGCTCAATTCTTCGAACGTCGACAATCCAAGCGTTCCAAATATTCAAGTACTCATTCTTTAAAAAAATAGCCGAAATCCCTCATACATCACGACGAAGTGGTGAGTTCAATCAAAAACGGTCGCTACATTTCCAAAAAGTACATATGGGCCCGAAACGGACAACGTGTGCAAAAGTTACTCTCAATTCTTCTTACGCCGACTCTCCAAGCGTTCCAAATACGCAAGTGATCATTCATTCGAAAAATGGCCGAAATCCCTCATACGTCACGACGAAGGTGTGAGTTCAATCCAAAACGGTCGCTACATTTCCAAAAAGTACTTATGGGCCAAAAACGGACATCGTGTGCAAAAGTTACGCACAATTCTTCGAATGCAGACAATCCAAGCGTTCCAAATATGCAATTGCTCATTATTTGTAAAAATGGCCGAAATCCCTCATACGTCATGACGAAGTTATGAGTGCGATCCAAAATGGTAGTTACTTTTCCAAAAAGTACTTATGGGCCCAAAACGGACACCGTGTGCAAAAGTTACGCTAAGTTCTTCTTACACTGACTCTGCATGCATTCCAAATATGCAAGTGCTCATTCTTTCGAAAAATGGCTGAAATCCCTCATACGTCACGACGAAGTGGTGTGTTCAATCCAAAACGGTCGCTTCATTTTCAAAAAGTACTTATGGGCCCAAAACGGACACCGTGTGCAAACGTTACGCTCAATTCTTCGAACGCTGACAATCCAAGCGTTCCAAATATGTAAGTGCTCATTCTTTCAAAAAATAGCCGAAATCCCTCATACGTCACGACGAAGTGGTGAGTTCAATCCAAAATGGTCGCTAAATTTCCAAAAAGTACTTATGGGCCCAAAACGGACACCGTGTGCAAAAGTTACGCTCAATTTTTCTTACGTTGACTCTCCAAGCGTTCCAAATATGCAAGTGCTCATTCTTTCGAAAAATGGCCAAAATCCCTCATACGTCACGATGAAGGTGTGAGTTCAATCCAAAACGGTCGCTACATTTCCAAAAAGTACTTATGGGCCCAAAACGGACACCGTGTTCAAACGTTACGCTCAATTATTTGAATGCCGACAATCCAAGCGTTCCAAATACGTAAGTGCTCATTATTTCTAAAAATGGCCAAAATCCGTCATACATCACGACGAAGTTGTGAGTTCAATCCAAAACGGTATCTACATTTCCAAAAAGTACTTATGGGCCTAAAACGGACACCATGTGCAAAAGTTACGCTCAATTCTTCTTACACCGACTCTCCAAGCAATCCAAATATGCAAGTGCTCATTCTTTCGAAAAATGGCAGAAATCCCTCATACGTCCCGACGAAGTGGTGAGTTCAATCCAAAACGGTTGCTACATTTCCAAAAAGTACTTAT
This sequence comes from Olea europaea var. sylvestris, assembly GCF_002742605.1. NCBI lineage: Eukaryota > Viridiplantae > Streptophyta > Magnoliopsida > Lamiales > Oleaceae > Olea > Olea europaea. The sequence continues at coordinate 23,756 of NW_019258618.1, forward strand.
GGTCCAAAATGGACAACGTTTGCAAAAGTTACGCTCAATTCTTCTTGCACCGACTCTCCAAGCGTTCCAAATATGCAAGTGCTCATTCTTTCAAAAAACGGTCGATATTCGTCATACATCATGACGAAGTGGTGAGTTCAATCCAAAACGGTCACTACATTTCCAAAATGTACTTATGAGCCCAAAACGGACAACGTTTGCAAAAGTTACGCTCAATTCTTCTTACACCGACTCTCCAAGCATTCCAAAAATGCAAGTGTTCATTCTTTCAAAAAATGGCCGAAATCCCTCATACGTCACGATGAAGTGGTGAGTTCAATCCAAAACGGTCGCTACATTTCCCAAAAGTACTTATGGGCCTAAAACCGACAGCGTGTGCAAAAGTTACGCTCAATTCTTCTTACATCGACTCTCCAAGCATTCCGAATATGCAAGTGCTCATTCTTTGGAAAAATGGCTGAAATCCCTCATTCATCATGATGATGTGGTGAGTTCAATCCAAAACGGTCGCTTCATTTCCAAAAAGTACTTATGGGGCCAAAACGGACACCGTGTGCAAAAGTTACGCTCAATTCTTCTTACATAGACTCTCCAAGCATTCCAAATATGCAAGTGCTCATTCTTTTGAAAAATGGCCGAAATCCCTCATTCGTCACGACGATATGGTGAGTTCGATCCAAAATGGTCGCTACATTTCCAAAACGTACTTATGGGCCAAAAACGGACACCGTTTGCAAAAGTTACGCTCAATTCTTCGAACACCGACAGTCCAGGCATTCTAAATACGCAAGTGCACATTCTTTCAAAAAATAGTCAAAATCTCTAATACGTTACGACGAAGTGGTGAGTTCAATCCAAAACGGTCGATACATTTCCAAAAAGTACTTATGGGCACAAAACGTAAAACGTTTGCAAAAGTTACGCTCAATTCTTCTTACACAGACTCTCCAAGCATTCCAAATATAGAAGTGCTCTTTCTTTCAAAAAATGGCTGAAATCCCTCATACGTCACGACGAAGGTGTGAGTTCATTCCAAAACGGTTGCTACATTTCCAAAAAGTACTTATGGGCCCAAAACGGACACCGTGTGCAAAAGTTACATTCAATTCTTCGAACTTCGACAATCCAAGCGTTCCAAATGCGCAAGTGCTCATTCTTTCAAAAAATAGCCGAAATCCCTCATCCGTCACGACGAAGTGGCGAGTTCAATCCAAAACGGTCACTACATTTCCAAAAAGCTCTAATGGGGCCAAAATGGACACCGTGTGCCAAAGTTACGCTCAATTGTTCTTACACCGACTCTCCAAGCATTCCAAATATGCAAGTGCTCATTCTTTCGAAAAATGGCCAAAATCCCTCATACGTCACAACGAAGTGGTGAGTTCAATCCAAAACGGTCGCTACATTCCCAAAAAGTACTTATGGGCCCAAAACGGACATCGTGTGCAAAAGTTACGCTCAATTCTTCGAAGGCCGACAATCCAAGCGTTCCAAATATGGAAGTGCTCATTCTTTCGAAAAATGGCCGAAATCCTTCATACTTCACGACGAAGTTGTGAGTTCAATCCAAAACTGTCGCTACATTTTCAAAAAGTACTTATGGGCCCAAAACGTACAACGATTGCAAAAGTTACGCTCAATTCTTCTTACACCGACTCTCCAAGCGATCCAAATATGCAAGTGCTCATTCTTTCAAAAAACGGCCGAAATCCGTCATACGTCATGACGAAGTGGTGAGTTCAATCCAAAACGGTCGCTACATTTCCAAAAAGTACTTATGAGCCCAAAATGGACAACGTTTGCAAAAGTTACGCTCAATTCTTCTTACACCGACTCTCCAAGCATTCCAGATATGCAAGTGCTCATTCTTTCGAAAAATGGCCGAAATCCCTCATACGTCATGATGAAGTGGTGAGTTCAATCCAAAACGGTCGTTACATTTCCCAAAAGTACTTATGGGCCCAAAACGGACAACGTGTGCAAAAGTTACGCTCAATTCTTCTTATATCGACTCTCCAAGCATTCCAAATATGCAAGTGCTCATTCTTTGGAAAAATGGCTAAAATCCCTCATACTTCACGACGAAGTTGAGAGTCCAATCCAAAATTTTCGCTACATTTTCAAAAAGTACTTACGGGCCTAAAACGGACACCGTGTGCAAAAGTTACGCTCAATTCTTCGAACGCCGACAATCCAAGAGTTCCAAATACGCAAGTGATCATTCCTTCAAAAAATAGCCAAAATCCCTCATACATCACGACGAAGTGGTGAGTTCAATCCAAAACGGTCGCTATATTTCCAAAAAGTACTTATGGGCCCAAAACGGACAACGTGTACAAAAGTTACGCTCAATTCTTCTTACGCCGACTCTCCAAGAGTTCCAAATATGCAAGTGCTCATTCTTTCGGAAAATGGCCGAAATCTTTCATACTTCACGATGAAGTTGTGAGTTGAATCCAAAACTGTCGCTACATTTCCAAAAAGTACTTACGGGTCCAAAATGGACTCCGTGTGCAAAAGTTACACTCAATTCTTCGAACGACGACAACCCAAGCGTTCCAAATACACAAGTGTTCATTTTTTCAAAAAATAGCCGAAATCCCTCATACGTCACGACGAAGTGGTGAGTTCAATCCAAAATGGTAGTTACTTTTCCAAAAAGTACTTATGGGCCCAAAACGGACACCGTGTGCAAAAGTTACGCTCATTTCTTCTTACACTGACTCTGCATGCATTCCAAATATGCAAGTGCTCATTCTTTCGAAAAATGGCCGAAATCCCTCATACGTCACGACGAAGTGGTGTGTTCAATCGAAAATGGTCGCTTCATTTCCAAAAAGTACTTATGGGCCCAAAACGGACACCGTGTGCAAAAGTTACGCTCAATTTTTCTTACGTCGACTCTCCAAGCGTTCCAAATATGCAAGTGCTCATTCTTTTGAAAAATGGCCAAAATCCCTCATACGTCACGATGAAGGTGTGAGTTCAATCCAAAACGGTTGCTACATTTCCAAAAAGAACTTACGGGCCCAAAACGGACACCGTGTGCAAAAGTTATGCTCAATTTTTCTTACGTCGACTCTCCAAGCGTTCCAAATATGTAAGTGCTCATTCTTTTGAAAAATGGCCAAAATCCCTCATATGTCACGATGAAGGTGTGAGTTCAATCCAAAACGGTCGCTACATTTCCAAAAAGTACTTATGGGCCCAAAACGGACACCGTGTGCAAAGGTTACGCTCAATTCTTCGAACGTCGACAATCCAAGCGTTCCAAATACGAAAGTGCTCATTCTTTCAAAAAATAGCCGAAATCCCTCATACGTCACGACGAAGTGGTGAGTTCAATCCAAAACGGTCGCTACATTTCCAAAAAGTATTTATGGGCCCAAAATGGACAACGTGTGCAAAAGTTACGCTCAATTCTTCTTACACCGACTCTCCAAGCATTCCGAATATGCAAGTGCACATTCTTTTGAAAAATGACTGAAATCCCTCATACGTTACGATAAAGTTGTGAGTTCAATCAAAAATGGTCGCTACATTTCCAAAAAGTACTTGTGGGCCAAAAATGGACAACGTGTGCAAAAGTTACGCTCAATTCTTTGAACGTCGACAATCCAAGCATTCCAAATATGCAAGTACTCATTCTTTCAAAAAATAGCCAAAATCCCTCATACGTCACGACGAAGTGGTGAGTTCAATCCAAAACGGTCGCTACATTTCCAAAAAGTACTTACGGGCCCAAAATGGACAACGTGTGCAAAAGTTACGCTCAATTCTTCTTACACCGACTCTGCAAGCATTCCAAATATGCAAGTGCACATTCTTTCGAAAAATGATTGAAATCCCTCATACGTTACGATAAAGTTGTGAGTTCAATCCAAAATGGTCGCTACATTTCCAAAAAGTACTTGTGGGCCCAAAATGGACAACGTGTGCAAAAGTTACGCTCAATTCTTCGAACGTCGACAATCCAAGCGTTCCAAATATGTAAGTACTCATTCTTTCAAAAAATAGCCAAAATCCCTCATACGTCACGACGAAGTGGTGAGTTCAATCAAAAACGGTCGCTACATTTCCAAATAGTACATATGGGCTCGAAACGGACAACGTGTGCAAAAGTTACGCTCAATTCTTCTTACACCGACTCTACAAGCATTCCAAATATGCAAGTGCTCATTCTTTTGAAAAATGGTCGAATCCCTCATACGTCACGACGAAGTGGTGAGCTCAATCCAAAACGATCGCTACATTTCCAAAAAGTACTTATGTGCCAAAACGGGCACCGTGTGCAAAAGTTACGCTCAATTCTTCGAACGCCGACAATCTAGGGGTTCCAAATGTGCAAGTGCTCATTCCTTCGGAAAATAGCTGAAATCCTTCATACGTCACGACGAAGTCGTGAGTTCAATCGAAAACGGTCGCTACATTTCCAAAAAGTACTTATGGGCCAAAAACGGACACTGTGTGCAAAAGTTACGCTCAATTCTTCGAATGCTGACAATCCAAGCATTCCGAATATGCAAGTGCTCATTCTTTCAAAAAATGCTAGAAATCCCTCATACGTCACGACGAAGTGGTGAGTTCAATCCAAAACGGTCGCTACATTTCCAAAAAGTACTTATGGGCCCAAAACAGACAACGTGTGCAAAAGTTACGCTCAGTTCTTCTTACGCCGACTCTCCAAGCGTTTCAAATATGCAAGTGCTCATTCTTTCAAAAAAAGGCCCAAATCCCTCATACGTCACGACGAAGGTGTGAGTTCAATCCAAAACGGTCGCTACATTTCCAAAAAGTACTTAAGTGCCCAAAACGGACAACGTGTACAAAAGTTACGCTCAATTCTTCTTACGCCGACTCTACAAGAGTTCCAAATATGCAAGGGCTCATTCTTTCGAAAAATGGCCGAAAACCCTCATACGTCACGACGAAGTCGTGAGTTCAATCGAAAACGGTCGCTACCTTTCCAAAAAGTACTTATGGGCCAAAAACGGACACTGTGTGCAAAAGTTACGCTCAATTCTTCGAATGCTGACAATCCAAGCATTCCGAATATGCAAGTGCTCATTCTTTCAAAAAATGCTAGAAATCCCTCATACGTCACGACGAAGTGGTGAGTTCAATCCAAAACGGTCGCTACATTTCCAAAAAGTACTTATGGGCCCAAAACAGACAACGTGTGCAAAAGTTACGCTCAGTTCTTCTTACGCCGACTCTCCAAGCGTTTCAAATATGCAAGTGCTCATTCTTTCAAAAAAAGGCCCAAATCCCTCATACGTCACGATGAAGGTGTGAGTTCAATCCAAAACGGTCGCTACATTTCCAAAAAGTACTTATGGGCCCAAAACAGACAACGTGTGCAAAAGTTACGCTCAGTTCTTCTTACGCCGCCTCTCCAAGCGTTTCAAATATGCAAGTGCTCATTCTTTCAAAAAAAGGCCCAAATCCCTCATACGTCACGACGAAGGTGTGAGTTCAATCTAAAACGGTCGCTACATTTCCAAAAAGTACTTATGGGCCCAAAACGGACACCGTGTGCAAAAGTTACGCTTAATTCTTCGAACGCCGACAATCTAGGGTTTCCAAATACGTAAGTGCTAGTCCTTTCAAAAAATAGCCGAAATCCTTCATACGTCATGACGAAGTCGTGAGTTCAATCGAAAACGATCGCTACATTTCCAAAAAGTACTTCTGGGCCAAAAACGGACACTGTGTGCAGAAGTTACGCTCAATTCTTCGAATGCCGACAATCCAAGCGTTCCAAATACGCAAGTGTTCATTCTTTCAAAAAATGGCCGAAATCCCTCATACGTCACGACGAAGTGGTGAGTTCAATCCAAAATGGTTGCTACATTTCCAAAAAGTACCTATGGGCCCTAAATGGAAAAGTGTGCAAAAGTTACGCGCAATTCTTCTTACACCGACTCTCCAAGCGTTCCAAACATGCAAGTTCTCATTCTTTCGAAAAATGGCTGAAATCCCTCATACGTCACGACGAAGTGGTGAGTTCAATCCAAAACGGTCGCTACATTT
>NW_019258619.1:0-1081 GCF_002742605.1 Olea europaea var. sylvestris
AGCATCACTCCTTCAGTAAGGATGACAAGTAATCTCCTGTTTCGATCTCTGCTATGATAATTGCTTATTTTATAGAATTGGCTCTACAGGACGTGGGAGATATAATATTAGATGGGAGTCGGCACCCTTGTGTTGAAGCTCAGGATTGGGTGAATTTTATCCCGAATGACTGTAAACTAGTGAGTAATCATGTAATCTGGGGTTGACCTATCTTTAGCAATCGGTGTTGAAGTAAGTAATTACCTACCTCTATGGTCTTTCCAGGTTAGGGAAAAAAGCTGGTTCCAAATCATTACAGGGCCTAATATGGGTGGAAAATCCACCTACATACGGCAGGTATGCTGCTTCAATTTAGTTGAATATTCAATTTTTCCTATCAAATTTACAAACCCAGAACAGCAGTTTTGATGTTCGTAAGTAGAATAATCCTTTTGCAGTGTAGATGAGAATTATCAAGGATTGGGCAGAGTGTGGTTGCAGATTAAGTTTTAGGGTTTAATTTCATTTAGATTGATTATATCAGAGTTTCATATATCCTATCCTTTCCTCTTTTTATCTTAGCCTTCTTTCTCCTTTTCATCGTTTTAGCTTATCTGTCTTATAAATTTTTTCTATTAGTCTCTCATTCTCTAACGATATTGTGTCAGTCCTATTTGTCGAAAGTATCATATGCATTGATTATGAACTTGACATGAGTGAAGCCAGGATTTTGCTATCATGGAATACCAAGTACAGGGTTTATTTCTCATCCTAGATGTTTAAGCTATGATTTTAAGATGGTTGGATTTGTTTAACATGTATTTAGAAAGTCCATGTTTATGAATTTTATACAGAACAGATTTGATTTTTATTTAGTCCTTTCAATACAAGGTTGAGCTGCATTTGGTTTCAATTCAATTGAGAGACTAAGCATCTTTTAATTGTTATCTTCCCCATCTTCATTTTCCTTGTAGGAAATCAAATATCCATTGCTTTTAGGTTAAATCTGAACCAGCAACGTTTTCAGACTTCATTTGTATATTAAGACAGTTTTTGCTTAGGAGAAAATAAGCATCACTGAGTAACATGTTTTTACAATCGA
>NW_019258620.1:0-1080 GCF_002742605.1 Olea europaea var. sylvestris
GAAAAGTAATTTTCAAATAATCACTTTCAAACAAGGGCTAAATCAAGAAAATTATACTAGTGTTTAAAAAATTACTAAAATTTAAGAATTTATAATTATTGGGAGCATAATTAGAGTCAAATTAATGAATGTTTCAAATTATCAAACAATAAATTAATGGAATCTAAATTTGAGATACATGACGATTTTCCGTTTCTCAAAAAAAAATAAATATAAAAAAATTGGACTTCACGTTACAAATCAATCATGAACAAGTCACTGTATATAGTTAATAATTAATAAAAAATAGCACATCAAAGTACGTCATGTGGCACTTTGGTCTAAAATTTCTTACAATCATGCTACAGAATCAGAGTCAATAACAAATTTTTTCCCGGACAATTCCTAAAAAGTTTTCATTAGGAAAAAAAAAAAAAAAACTCAATCACATGTGCCAAATCACTCTATTTTTTATTCACGTTTGTTCAGCATTTTTGAATTTTTTATGTTGCTTTTAAAAATATATCGATACATCACATGGCATAGATTCTTCATTTCCTCTAGTATAGTAATATTCTCATTTCTCCCATCGTGTTATTAAGTAAGTGCCAGTTGAATCAAGATCTCCATTTTAGTAGGTAATTTTGGTACGATATTATTCTATTATTCCTTAGACTTTCTATGCGAAGCTCAACAATTTCATTTACTTCGTTTGACTATTTAAAAGTGGAAAGGAGAATCAATTCCACACTAAAAACAGTCTTTCCATTATTTGATATGGTTGAAGCTTAGGATAAATCAACATAACCGCATATTTCATAAGAGGTCCCCTACCCTGCTCTGCTCACGTGTTTCCATTTTCACATTAATAACATATCTTCTCCATATTGAGATAAAATGGTGGAACTCAAAACATTTAAGATTTGATGTTGCTTATCTTTGTTTTTTCTACTTTTTTTAATAATATATTTTAAGAGAAACACGAAATAAAAAATAAAACTATTCTTTAATTCGTAAATATCATTTAATTTTTCACTATGAAAAATTGAAGCTTATTTAAAATTTACGTCAAACGGATGCAACACAATTATCTAAGTCAGA
>NW_019258621.1:0-1080 GCF_002742605.1 Olea europaea var. sylvestris
TTCCAGTCAACCTGCCAAATTTTGACCCATTCCAACACTGTCGCGACAAATGACAAAATTGCCCTTGGTGCGGCTTTTCTTTGTTAATTTTTTAGTCCAGAACTTCTTCAACCTGGCATAATTAATACGAAAATTAATTATTCAGAGGCCCAAACGAAGGAATTTGGCTTAAATCCCGTGATCCTGGGTCTGTGCCCCGAGTCCAATTTCGCGGGCCGTTTCCAATCAACCTGCAAAATTTCGGCCCATTCCGACACTATCGCGACAAATGACAAATTGCCCCTGATCCGGTTTTTAATTGTTAATTTTCTGTCCAGCACTTCTTCAAACTGACATAATTAATCCGAAAATTAATTATTCGGATGCCCAAACGATGGAATTTGGCTAAAATTCCGTGATCCCGGGTCTGTGCCCGGAGTCCAATTTCGAAGGTCATTTCCAATCAACCTGCCAAATTTTGGCCCATTCCGACACCGTCGCGACAAATGACAAAATTGCCCCTGTGCGATTTTGCTTTGTTAATTTTCTGTCCAGCAGTTCTTCAACCTGACATAATTAATAAGGAAATTAAATATTCGGAGGACCAAACGAAGGAATTTGGCTAAAATCCTGTGATCCTGGGTTTTTGCCCCGAGTCTAATTTTGCGGGCCGTTTCCAATCAACTTGCCAAATATCAGCCCATTTCGACAACGCCGCGACAAATGACAAAATTGCCCCTGGTTCGATTTTTCTTAGTTAATTTTCTGTAAAGCACTTCTTCAACCTGACATAATTAATACGAAAATTAATTATTCGGTGGCCCAAACGAAGGTATTTGGCTAAAATCCTGTGATCCCAGGTCTATGCCCCAAGTCCAATTTTGTGGGCCATTTCCATTCAACCTGCCAAATTTCGGCCCATTTTGACACCATCGCGATAAATGACAAAGTTGTCCTTGGTGCGGTTTTGCTTTGTTAATTTTCAGTCCATCACTTCTTCAACCTATCATAATTAATGAGGAAATTAATTATTCGGAGGCCCAAACGAAGGAATTTGGCTATAATCCCGTGATCCCGGGTCTGTTCCTCGAGTCCAATTTC
>NW_019258622.1:0-1080 GCF_002742605.1 Olea europaea var. sylvestris
ACAAGGTAAAAGATAATATAAAAAATATATGTAAAAGTAAAATTTTAAAGAAAGTGTGTGTTTTTTCACGCTCCTTTTCGCCAAAATTTCTCCCCCCTAAATTCTCCCAAAATCTCCTTCGAAAATCACGGAAAATAAAAAACAAAACAAGAAAAAACGCATCGAATTAAAACTCATGTAACTGTGAAATGATGGTTAATGTTCATTACCCGAGATGGAATTCAGCGCCGATTATGACGTGGAAGTGGTTCGAAAACAAGCTTTTTGAGAAGGCGATATTAATGTACCCGGATGGGGTTGAGAATCGCTGGGAAAAGATAGCCAATTGGGTCCCGGGAAGTCGCCGGACGATGTCAAGGTCCATTACAAGTCTTTAATCCTTGATGTTTCTGATATCGAATTCGTTCCTTTTGCCAGGAATCCGAGTGAGTTTTCTTCCTAGTCGGGTAGTGGAACCAGGCATGGTGGTGTCAAGCGCAAGAGAGGCCGCCCTTGGACAGAAGAACACAGGTAAGGCATATACATACATAGAAACGAGCAAGAATATGTGGGTATTCATCATTATGTATTTAGCACTGGGTGCCTTTGTATCATTAATTTCTTGATGTTAATTTTTATTGTTGTGCAAAATATTTTCTACATATTGGGTTCTATTTTATCATTTTTTTCCATTCTTGGACGAAGATGGCATATGGTTTGGTTACACTGAATCAATGAGCTGTCCTCCTGCAGGTTATCTTTAAAAGGGCTCAGTGAATGCGCCAAAGGTGACTGGAAAGCCATCTCAAGAAATTTTGTCTCGTCAAGAACACCATCACAGATTGCTAGTCATGCTAAAAAATACTTCATTCGCCTTGCTGATACGAAAACCAGCATTTACGACATTGCTTTAGATGCCGATCATGGTGCAATTGTGTGGTGCCTCCGCCCACCAATTTTCCATGTCCTGGCGATAATGAGAGGACGGCAACTTTGGTGGTGGTGCACCACAGCCTCCGCCCACCAATGGTTACTACAATACGACAGATGCCGTCAACGGAGGTGTAATAATTTTGCCTCCGCTCACCAATTTTCCTAGTC
>NW_019258623.1:0-1080 GCF_002742605.1 Olea europaea var. sylvestris
CTTGGGAGAGGTTTAAGGAACTCATAGAAGAAAAATTCTTCCCGGCAGCTATGAGAGATCAAAAGGAGATGGAGTTCCTTAGACTTCAGCAGGGAACCAGGACCCTCATGGAGTATGAACGCAAATTTGAGGAATTATCAAGGTTTGCCCCACATTTAGTGGATACTGAGGAAAAATGGGCTAGAAGATTTGAGCGTGGACTTCAACCTTATATTCGTGACATAGTGTCAGTTCTTGAGTTGGGCACTTATCGAGAAGTCCTAAAGCGAGCCCAGACTATTTCTTATCAAAGAACTCAAAACGTTGGAAATTCTTACCAAGTTCAAAATTTTTCAGGTAAGAGGAAGTGGAATTTTGAGAGACAGCATACCGGTAAAGGAAAAGGAAATAATGTATCAAAGAAAGGAAGAACGGATATAGCAGGAGTTAGTGGTGAAAGGTGTTGTCCTAAGTGCGACAGACCTCACAAAGGAGAATGTCTATTGGGTAAAAATGTTTGTTTCAAGTGTGGGAAATCAGGACATTTCGTTAAAGAATGTCCTCAAAATCAAACACAGAAGGCTGGAGAGGACAAGAAGGGAAAAGCAAGAGTTTTCTCCTTATCCAGGCAAGAAGCTGAACGAGACCCTAATGTCGTCGCAGGTATCACTACTGTTTCCAATATTCTTGCATTTGTACTTATAGATTCTGGAGCTACACATTTGTTCATTTCTTCTTCTTTTGTTGTGAAGTCTAAAGTGGAATGTGAATTCCTTCCGTAGACTTTAGAAATATCTCTTCCATCTGGAAAGATACTTGCCGCTAACCAAATAGCTAAAGATCTTAGGATGGAAATTGATAATAGAAGTATAGCGGTAGATCTAATTCCATTAACAATAAAAGACTTTGATGTTATCCTTGGTATGGACTGGTTGTCTTAAAACCATGCAACTATTTATTGTACTGAGAGAATGGTGGTTTTTCGAAGACCGGGCGAGGAGGAGTTCCGTTTTGTGGAAACTGAGGTAAATACCTCGTCTAGTGTAGGGTCAACAACCCAGGATGAAAGGATGCCGAGAAAGGAATTAGATCAAAGATTTC
>NW_019258624.1:0-1080 GCF_002742605.1 Olea europaea var. sylvestris
TGTTTCCCATCAATCGTCAAATTTTAGACGATTCCAACACCGTCGCGAAAAATGAGGAAATTGCCCCCGGCTCGAATTTTTTTAAGATCAATCGGTCAAATTTGAGCCCATTTCGACACCGTCCCGAGAAATTATGAAATCGCCCCCGGCGCGATTTTTGTTTCCCATCAATCAGTTAAATTTTAGCCGATTTCGAAATCGTCACGAAAAATGACGAAATTGCCCTGGCGCGATTTTGGTTTCCATATCAGTCAAATTTTATCCGATTCCGACACCGTCACGAAAAATGACGAAATTGCCCCTGCGCGATTTTTGTTTCCCATCAGTCAGTCAAATTTTAGCCGATTCCGTCTCCGTCGCGAAAAATGACGAAATTGCCCCTGCGCGATTTTTGTTTCCCATCAAACTGTCAAATTTGAGCCGATTTCGACACCGTCGCGAGAAATTACGAAATCGCCCCCGGCGCGATTTTTGTTTCCCATCGAACAGTTAAATTTTAGCCGATATCGAGACCATCGAGAAAAATGACGAAATTGCCCCCGGCGAGATTTTTGTTTCCGATCAATCTGTCAAATTTGAGCCGATTTCGACACCGTCGCGAGAAATTACGAAATCGCCCCCGGCGCGATTTTTGTTTCCCATCGAACAGTTAAATTTTAGCCGATATCGAGACCATCGAGAAAAATGACGAAATTGCCCCCGGCGAGATTTTTGTTTCCGATCAATCTGTCAAATTTGAGCCGATTTCGACACCGTCGCGAGAAATTACGAAATCGCCCCCGGCGCGATTTTTGTTTCCCATCAAGCTGTCAAATTTGAGCCGATTCCGACACCGTCACGAAAAATGACGAAATTGCCCCTGCGCGATTTTTGTTTCCCATCAATCTGTAAAATTTGAGCCCATTTCGACACCGTCGCGAAAAATTACGAAATCGCCCCCGGCGCGATTTTTGTTTCCCATCGAACAGTTAAATTTTAGCCGATATCGAGACCATCGAGAAAAATGACGAAATTGCCCCCGGCGAGATTTTTGTTTCCGATCAATCTGTCAAATTTGAGCCGATTTCGACAACGTCGCGA
>NW_019258625.1:0-1080 GCF_002742605.1 Olea europaea var. sylvestris
CTCATAGTCCATGATGGGAAGTTTGTACCTCTGAACCCATCAATTGTTATGCTCTTCAAATTCGGGTGAGGTTGGAGGCCTTCGAGGACACTTTTATCTTTAATGTTGCCTTCCGAGACATTCATATCATCGTCCCTTGTCCACGTTAGACATAACTTATATATCTTTAGCTTTCCAACCAAATCCGCCTTCTTAGCTTCTTCTATGCCATTCACTAGCTCAAGAGTAAATATATTCAGTTTGCCCGTAAGATTCTTCAAAAATCCTAGCTCTTCTATTCGGCAACCTTCCTTGTCACCCACTCTGAAAAACGGTAATGTTTGAAGATGAGACAACTTTCCGATTTTAGGCGGCATCTGGAAACCATCATCGCGAGAATAAAAGTAGAGATGTCTCAAATTACTCAAGTCGCATAGCTTTTCTGGAAGCCCTTTCATGAGATCTGAAAGCCTTAATGTTTGCAAATTGTAGAGCTTGCAAACAGAATCTGACAAGGTTTGCAAGGTGGTAGCCTGAAGATATCTCAAATGTATCAACTTGCAAATTGAGGTTGGCAATTCTATAATATATACATTCAATAGCTTTAGAACATGTAGGTGCTTGAACCAGGGCAAAATTTCGTCAGGTGTCCTACTAACGGAGAACAATGTGCGCAGATAACTTGCTTTCTCTTTTGTAAACATTTCTGTTTCCTTTTCATGCATTTCCATTGCAAGGTATCTAACTTTAGGAATGTCGTTAGCAGGATGCTCCACAGCATTAAAGCTTTCTAAATTTGAAACTGAGCATGCAAGATCTTGCACAAGATCATGCATCTTGCAGTATTTGATATTTCCATACTTATCCTTTACAGCCTCTTGGAAGAAGGAATTTTGCAATAGAATGTTAAAACACGTATTGCCTATGGTCTCCATATTATTTTCTCGATTATCGGGAAGAAATCCTTCCGCCATCCAGAGTTGGATTAAATCTTCTCTCTCTATTTCTGAATCTTTGGCAAACATTGAACAATAGGCAAAACATTTTTTAAGTAATGGAGAAGATAAACGATCAAAGCTTACTTTGAGGACTTGAATAGCA
>NW_019258626.1:0-1080 GCF_002742605.1 Olea europaea var. sylvestris
AGCAAGCAAAATGTGGGATCGGTCCTATCTGTTCCTTGCAGGACCAAGTCTGTCAAAGACATTGGCTAACCTCCTCGACGTGATTGTCCTACTATAGTTTGGCGGAATGGCAATCTTCCTAGTCGTTTGGTGAGTGGCATAGTTGGCGACCATATCCATACCCACTTTTCTTTCCGACGAAACACCATCCTTGTTATTTTGTGAGGAGTTGGCCAATTGATCTTGCATATACCCTAGTAGTTTTTGCATTGTAGTATTATGTTTGGAGATAGCCCTCATGTTTGCATCAACAATGGCCAACTCCCTAGCGAGCCTCACTGCTAGCCTGGGCCTGCTGCTCGAGCCACCTCTACAGTGGCGAACTAGTGGAGTAGTTGGCAATGACTCTTGGATTTTAGGGCTCTTTGCGAGGACGCTTCCTCGCTAAGGCATTCTCTAATCCGCTTAGGTGCAATTTCTTCTTCTATCGAACTGTAGCACCTCGACAGATTACCACTTTTTGGCTCTATTTTTGGGATTGTTTTCCTTTACTCAAGGATTTAGCAAAGTTCCCTTTGAGTTGCCTCTTTCAAAACTTCGACACTGTCCCGTATTGTTCTTTTTCAAGAACGTTACCTTTTGTTCAAAGGCTTTACTCTACGGGGTGCTTGTGATTTAGTTATTCCAAGCTTGCCATAGACAGCGTCAATCTGTTGACCTCCAGAAAATGGCCAGCAGGTGTTGTTGGAAGATAGTGTATGTGTGGATGTATTCTTGTAGTATATTGATTGTAAATACGTATATATGTGGAAGAAGAAATTAAACGAATAAGAGATCCAATGGCTTGAAATGTATGGAGTGATGTTTATTTTTCTCTTCAAAATGTGCCAAAAATTAATATACTCATTCCTTATTCTTTTTCCCGAGTTTTCTCCCCTCTCTCTTTCTATATATGTGCTGTTTTTATTGTTCCACACATATCTCTCTTTCTTCTTTCTAAGGGGAGGGTATATATAGGGTTTGGGGAAGACGTGGTGGTCGTTGGATCTGAACCACGTGTCTCTACCTCCTTCTTCTACACATCACATCATACTTATACAT
>NW_019258627.1:0-1080 GCF_002742605.1 Olea europaea var. sylvestris
TTTTTAAAAAAAAAAAAAAAAAAAAAAAAACCAAAAAATCAGAGAAAAAAGAAAGAAATTACCAAATGCCATCCTGAAAGCGAAGGGGGAAAATACTGGTGATAGGCTCTTAATGTCAAGAATATAGATGTCTTCTACCCGATCTCAATAAATTTCGAGAATTCGCATATTTACTTGTCAACTTGTGATTTTCCTTGATTTTTGTCAAAGAAGCCTCTTTTGTGATTTTCAAATATATCTTTTTGTTTTGTAACTTAGTTGGGGTGTTGAGAAACATGATCCAAGGCCACTACCACTAGAGAAGTCGAGAAGGCAACATTTTTCTTTCATTTAATTTAATTTTTAATATCATATAATCGTTTTTAAAACTTATATTTTGGAAAAATATTGGGAAAATGAGTTGGGATGGCCACCACTAAAACACATTTTGTTCAACTGGCCTTTGACCGAAATTATAAAAACAAAAGTAGTTTTAATTATTTAAAAGTGTCAAAAGACATCTTTACCCTTAACTTGTAAAACAAAAACGAAGAAACGATTGAAGTTTTTCTCTAAATTTGCTGGAGCCGTGACTTGAACTTTGGATGGCAAGAAAATATTTTAACTCCACAACCATTATGGCAAGTAATGGTCTTTTGTTTTTGTGAGCAAAATATATATTACATTTTAAAAATTTGTTTCATTTTCACTTCAAAAATAAAATTTAATTAAAATTAAAATTTAACAATAACCCACCGATTGAACCATTAACTCGGTGATCCGATGGTTTTTTCCGAGTCAATCATCAGGTTGGTTCTAATAACTATGCATTCATGTTCTAACACACACATCCTTCTCTACCTTCAAATTCAAAAAATTTTCATTTTCAAAATCATCTTCTCCTTAGAATTCCAACTTTTCTTTTTAAATTTAAGGCCATCTCTTCTTCATAACTGATATTCGGTGCAACCAAAGTTTTAACATTTTCCACAACTTATCAACTAGTCGAAAACAATTACTGAGTCATTTATTCATTAGACACCTATTATAACACATGAAATTTTTTAAAATAAATTTTATTGTTATATTTTGAAAAAAAAA
>NW_019258628.1:0-1080 GCF_002742605.1 Olea europaea var. sylvestris
GATGTAACCAAAGCTGACCTTATATTTGATAAATTATATAGGGATAAGCAGATAAAGCTGAGCGATAAGCATAAATTGTCAAATCCAGAACAAATTAAGGGTAAAAAATATTGTAAGTGGTATAATGCATGGTCACATTTGACTAACAATTACTTGGTTTTTCGCCATGTGTTGCAGGATGCCATTGAATCAGGACGAATTACGTTCGACGATAAGAAGAAGATGGCAGTGATGAAAATCCTTTTTCACAGCCACTTGGAGTGAACATGGTGACGTCTGGTTTCAAAAACAAGTTGCCAAAATTCAAGTTGGTCATAGATGATGGAGAAGAGGACCCGAGATCACATCCCAGTGTCTTTGAACGAATCAAGGGGAAAGAACCAAAAAAGAACGAAAACGTCCTATGTGCAAGATGTAAAAGAGAAGTGAGTGGGAACACAAAGAAACCAGGGATATGGCAGCATCCCCATCGCCCTAGTTTCTTCCCAAACACTCAGCCTGGTAGAGGGCGAGGTACATCATTCTATAGAGGACCGCCTTTTGAGAGGCAGTTCAAGCCAGCACATAATGGGAAAACATTCAGGCCGCAACCTCACTGGCCAAATGTGTGGCATTCGTTCCAGTATAATGCAGGAAGGCAATACCCTTCAATGAGATGACTAGAACCCAATAAAGACGTTTCCAACGAAACTATGGACGAATGATGAGGTAGCAACAGGGAGTGCCACATCCTAAAGTGCCTAAACTACTCAAGATAGCCAATCAAAATGTTCTTAAGGATAGTGAAGAAACTAGTACAGATGAATCAATGAAAGAGTTGCCAGAAACTTCTTCTGGGAGATCAAAGTTTGAGCGGGACAGAAGGGATGGAGAAGATCCAGATCAGCCCCTTATTATCCAGTTCGGTACGTTACCTCCTGTCGTGGCCAATAATTACTTACTGGCCAATGAATTCAATAATAAAGAAAAAGAAGAAGAAGAAGAAAGGGAGGATAACGAAGAAGAGGCTTGCGTGCTGAAATGTGAAGAAGACCAGACTTCTAGAGAGGCCTACAACGATGAAAAAGACGACGGGATGAT
>NW_019258629.1:0-10092 GCF_002742605.1 Olea europaea var. sylvestris
GTCTGATATACATACAAAAAATGTAAATAAATACACGTGATTAGTGATTACATGAACTGATGAACACGTGATTGAGGCTCAACTGCTAGGGCTACGCCGTTGAACTCGGAAGCGGAAGGAGAATAGGACATGTCCAGACTCCAGTGACTCCAGTCGAGCTGTCGAAGCGTAGACAGTAGACTATATCAGTATATAATATATATGTATAGTGTATAGTATACATTTGTATTATGAGAGCCGAGAGTCGAGAGAGACTGAGAGTCCGAGAGAGACATTAGAGATACCTAGGGTTGAAGCCTTGAAGGTTGAACTTGGAAGTTGAAGAAGGATTGAGATTCGAGTAAACTGTCGAGAGTGGCGACGGGAGGGTTTTCGATTTCGCCGGTTGCCAATCCGATTTGGGGGAAAACGGGAATCAATTGACATTTGGGGGAAATTGAGTGTGGATAGTGGATCGGGTTTAGTGGTTCGGGTGGGCTATTGGGTTGAGAGTTTTGAGCTAATGGGGCCTGGGCTGCGGGCTGCCATACTCTAAAAACGAAAAAAAAAAATTGGGCCAACAAAACGAGGCCCCCTTGGATTTTGGGCCTGAGGCGCAGGCCTCATCCGCCTGGCCTCAGGACCGGGCCTGTGTGTAGCTACCATGCGAAACCACTTTATCGAAATGTTTAAACTGTTAGAAAATGATACATTAATTCATTTAAATTTAGTCTTCAACTTGTCCACTTGTATGCATATTAAATGTGCCCCTGTTTGGCCCCAGTTAAATTATAATTCATTTTTCTCGCTCTCTCTCCTAATCATACATTTTTCAATAAAATAATATTTTACATAATCCCAAAACTTTTTCTTCTTTTTTAACTATACAATTTAAAAAAAAATAAAAAAAATACTATCTTGACCATTAAAATTTCGAATAATGGGGGCCAAACCAGGGTGTTATATTTGCTCATAATCTTTTATTTAAAAAATTCAGATAATAAAAAGAGAAGGTTATTCATAGTCAACGACTGCAGCTGCCATTCTTACGTGCCATCTTGTTATTTGATGTATTAATTTCCTATAATTATGTTGTCTCAAATAACAAGTTAACGCCTCAAATAACAATCTGCCACATATAATAATTACTACAGTTACTGACTACAAATAACATTATTCATAAAGAGATGACATATTTTTTTCAATTAAATTTAATCTTCAACATTGTCATCACAAATCTTCTTTTAATTAACATTAAATGATGGGTTATATAATTGTAAGTAGTCTTAATTAAGTAAATCAATATGGAAATTAATTAAATAGATTGGGAAAATCAACTGTGGTTGGTTGTGATCTGTTTAACCAAAGTTGTCTCCGTGACAAGTGCACCAACTATTCCATTGTCATTAAGTGGAAAGAAAAAAGAAGAGAAAAAAAATTGTACAAAAATTCATTTTCCGATTCCTCTCTTGGGCCATATGGTCATTAATACGTACTTTATGATAGATTAGACGTAAAAGTCGAAGAATCCGGTTGATTTTAAATTTATTGAAAATAAAATTAAAAATCGTTGAACATAAAATTTAAATAAGATTCTCTCCTTTTCAAACTTGTAACTTTTAAATTAAGTATTTTAAAACAAATTAGAGCAAAAAAATAAAAATAAAAATAAAATAACAAGTCATAAACATTAGCTCTAGGCACTCAAATGAACGATATAAATTAACTGCCTTTGTATCTTTTCATTTTGATATTTTGTTGTCATACTAGATTCTTGTTTTAAAAAGATTACATAGTTACTTCGTATGTTCTAAACGGTGCAGGAGCACACACAAGGAAGATTGTTGGAGGAAAACGAAATTATGGATAAATTACCTTCAGAATCAAGAAATTAGAATTAGAAAGTTTTGGTTATTAAGAATTGGTTATGCAATCGTAATAAAAAAGTGGAGGCTAATATTAGACCATCTTACTGCTTGAATTCAAAAACAAAATTTCCTTTTATTTTAATCTCTACTACCTTAAAAGAGAGGGTTAGGGCTTCACTGTTCATTCTTGTCACGTGAGGTTGAAACTGGTTTTTCTACAGTGCCAAATGAAACACGTATATCACTCCTCTCCTTTTGCTATTACTGTTCACAGCCATTTACGTAACCAATTTCGTTTCCTCTCCAAAATCTAAAGAAAATACCTCCAAAATTTCTCCTAAAATCACCTGTATTGGAATCCCCAGAAGACCCACAAAGAGAAGAACGACAATCGAAGTTTGAATGGACGGTGTCATGGCATCACCATCATCAAGGCCACTGCCATGAAGCGCTGACACGTCTGTTAATTGAGGCTATGGTGGAAGTGCTAACACAATAGACGGTGTCCTTGAAGAGTCTCTCCGATCCTCTTGACCCGAAACTCTCCAAACCTGTGAGATTTGAGGTTTGTACTTGTGAAATATTTTCATGCCATATTTCTTATTTTTCGGTTGTTAACTGTGAGTTTCAACTTTCATTGGTGTTAATGTTTATGTTGCGTATTGTCCTACTCACTTGGGCCAATGACCCACTCATCTTGATCCACGCAGCATTCCTGTCGAGGTGGCACACATTGTCGAGGTGGGTTATATTTGAAGTGCTTCAAGCCGAGGTCCATCCGCCGAGGCTCTACGATCCGACGTACTCTGCCGAAATCCAACTACCGAGTCCCATGACCCGAAGCATGGAACCTGTTGAATTTAGCCGAGGTCCTCAGGTGGAAGTATTTGTCAAATGGTCGAAGCCCCGAAGCTGATACACGAGTCTCTTAACCACAAGGAGCTCCCTCCACAGTCACTCCTCCTAAAAGATCACCTACTCAGAGATCTTATTCGAATGACTGATGGAACGTTTGTCACAAGTATAAAGGTCAAGTCTTGTCACTAGTATGGAGGACCTGCGCAAGCAATAAATGCGCCGTAAGCTAGCAAGTCAAGCCCCATACCTAAGAAAAGACGTTTGAACTAAAGAGATGAGGCCACGTGCCACTTCATCCAAGGGCTCCCATTTCATGTGTATCACTATAAATACTTCCATTGTGTAATGTTAAAGGCTAATGCAAGAATTAATACTAAAGACTACATTTACTCAACTCTTTCTCAGTTACTTGCAATACACAAATCGAGTTTATACACTTTTACATATACATTTACGAGCACCGGTTGGTAACTATTGTACAATCGGATTACGAACAACCCGCCGGATTTCGAACGTCACCATCCCGCGTCGTTGGGCTACTCCCACACCCCTTTGAACCGCTCGTTTTAAACCGTCCACGTGTCTTAGCGTGTTGGACATTCGCCCACGCAAGCGCGGGTGGGACCGACATCTGTTGGCGCACTTTGGCTCTTTAGTCATTTCACTGATCTGATGCCGATAACATTCTTCGGCTACGAGAAAATGGGTTACTTTTTTCAATATAAATAGTCAAAGTCAGGGGAAGACAAGAAGGTTGATTATAGAATGACTTGTCACATTTTCTTGTTACCTTTTAATGCGGTAATAGTTGGACAATACCTACTTTATCCTTTTCTTTGGGTAAAAGGTCCAGTGGTGGTGTTATTTACTGTGATATCTATGCTTGACATAGTATGAGAGTTCTTTTTTATGAATTTTGGGTCTTTTTTAACCGGTGGGTCCAGTAGATTTGGTTAGGTGTTGTTAGTGTAGTTTAGTTTTAAATTTTGAAGTAGTTTAAACTTTTTTTGTTGTTTATAGTTTTATATTATATTCGAGGCATTGCGGTTTAAATTTAAATCTTTGTAGTCCGTTGAATAAATATGATGGAATAAATTATTGCGTCTTACGGCCGAACAGTTTGTAGAAGTTGTAAAAGAAACTGTTTAACAAATGGAACAATTTATCATTGCAATTAAGAATGTATTTATTTATTTATTGAACCAAGTGGTTTTATGTTGTCATCTCGTTTCAGATTCCCCCACCGGGTAAAGGTTTTTTTATATATAAGGCCATTGCTTATAGGGAGTGGAGCTGTTCTAGGACATGCACCAGCATCTGAATACACGTTCTTGGTTTATGTATAGCCTCTAGCAAACTATTTGAAGGTTTAATAGTTGTATCTCTCATACCTTTGCAGCCATCTCTCATACCTTTGCAGCCATGATTCTGTTTCTACTTGAATTTCTGGTAAGATATGGCTCAAAAGTCTATATGAATAGAGTCTAATTAACTTTGCTTCGACTACTTTTCCAAACTTTCTACCTACATCAGTATACCCAAATCCAAATATTCATGAATTACCAAAGTAATAGAGTTTGTCAAGTAATAATATTAGATTTTGAGGATGTTTGATCATTCAATAGTATCTTATATAGTTCATAAACAAGCAAAAAGAAGATCTTGTAATCATATTCCTAAATATACAGAAAGATATTTAAAGAAGGTAACAATACATAATTAAGGAGGCAAAGGACCCAAAGAAGACGGGAAGGGAGGCATAGGATTCGGGTTACTATTCACAAACATTTGACAATTTAGTTGAGTTGGAATTCCTTAGTTATTGCTTGTTCTGGTGTTCAGTTTGATTAAAGAATAGATTGTTTGGTATGTTACTCGAATCTTAATCAAAGTTTGTCTTGATACCTACTGCGTGCCAAGTGGATCATATAATGATTTAAATCAATTGGGTTGATATGGATTTTGGCCTCTTAAATGTAAATGATAATGTTCACTAAAAAAAACTATTTAAAAACTCTTTTGCTATGGACATCAATTCTTTTTAGTGTTTTGAAATAATTTTATCTGGCGACTATTCTCTCTTTGATCAATAGCATACCTTTTTTTTTTTTTTATAATTTCTATACAAGTTTCTATTACATACTTCTTCGTGTCTCCCAGTTACCGTATGTTTGCTCTTTCATCAGGAAGGTTTGGCACCAATACGTTTGATTATTGAGACTGAAATGCATCATGCAACACCTGGCGATACAAGGATAGTTAAAACTAAATTATGCTTCAGTAAACTATTCTCCGTTGATTTTTCCTCTCATTTGAGTTAGCTTGTATACAACTTCTCCTCTACGCTTAAGCAAGGGTCTAATGCAGTTCGAAAAGCAATGTTAATATTTATAGAAAATTATGCATTTTTGTAAGAAAATAATAATAATTTTTTAGATGACATCTACTCAAATAGAAAAGTTCCATGGGCATTTGAAACTACCTGAAAAAGCTTTAAGATTCATACAGTATTAGTCTGGAGTTTAGTTTAAGGTTTCTTTGCAAAAAGAGATTTTGGATGGTTAGGAACTATAATGATGAAGTCTAAAAAGTTGGATTTGCTTTTTAGATACTGTATGCTATATTAAAAAAAAAAGTTGAACCCCAACCTTGAGGGCTCTCACCGTCTCGATGTATGCTATATTAAGAAGTATGTGGATTGGTGAATGTTAATTCCTTGTTAGTTTGGAAAGTTATCCGAAATGTGTTTGCTTGCGGAGAAAAATACTTGTCGAACGTATTAGAGAAAGAGAGACATGTTTGTTGAGTATTGACTAACTTCTATTGCATAGAACAAATGACCTGACCCCAACTGCATTATCTTTGACCCCATTTCGTTTAGCAACAAATGAGATGGAATTTTGGACCCTACAAAGCTTTCTAGATGGATTCTTAGTTTAGAGATCTTAGCTAGCTGCATTTGAGTTTTCTAAAAATGTCGAGTCATCTCTGGCATCGTTTATTCTAGAATTCAAAATTTTCAATAATACTTTGGTCTATTTCAGTGAAGTTAATAACTGAATAAAGTATGTCTGCATTCTACTCTACTATTTTACGTAGTTCTTTTGTACTAAAATAACTATCCCTTCTTAATGATGAATTATGGGAGCTAAATTTATTGTGATGGAGAGATACATGTAAAAGCATTGTAGATACACTCATTTTGTAGATATAATAAGGTGTTCATATGCTATTGTAGAATATAAAGACGTTCAATAAATTAGAAGTATTTGAGGGAATGAAGCTGGACATAGGGTAGATTTCCTGTACTTTATCACAAATTAAAAGAATCAGAAATGTGCAAGTCTCTCTGCTGCTGTTACTGACAATAAAATATTTATTATTGAAAAAATGGGTACCTTCATTTGCTTGCTTCGTCTGAAATGATATAACTTATTAAGGCTAAATAAGGAAAAGTCAATCCCACTGTAGTTGCAAACATTGAGAATGATGTAATTCCTGAGAATCCAACACAATTAATACACTAACATTATCTTCAATGTACGGGCAAAGATTAGTATATAAAAAGTAACACAATTTAAAAGTAAGACCTAAAAAGTCATTTTTTAAACACGGCCATATATGCCATTCCGGTTACTACGGGAGGACACCAAAATCAAGCGTATGAAAACAAGCATCCTTCCAAATGATCCAATCAAAGAGTCTGAAATTCGTTCACAGAAGGAATTGAATTGTTGGCAAATAGCAAACCAACTTCTGTGCTAAGTACACAAGCTCCAGCACTCATAGCTTCAGCATTACCATGTGAATATTATAAAAGAAAAAGAAGTTAAAATTTTGTCGGTGATATTTATTTAATCCAAATCCATATATATAATATCAACAAATTATATTAAAAATCAGAAATGTCATTAACAATAAGCAATGCATACATAGATTTATAGTAGTTTTACATTAAAACGTGAGAATTATTTTCGCTCGCTTCATATCTTCATTATAATGCAGAGGAGTATAAAAGGTTTTTCCTTACATCTCTGTTGCACAGAAAGGACCCTCGAATAAATTCTTTAAATAGTGGTACCTATATTAGGCTAAACATCACTTTTTATTCATAACTCACAAATACTATCGACTTATTTATGACTCATTTCTATTTATTAGCTTGAATTGTATTTGAGAGGATAACTGTACATTGTGGTTAGTGACGAGTGCGTTTTACTCATGAGTTTATGTCAATTTTAATTTGATTGTGAGCTAGATTTTGCGAGCATTGAACGTTTTTAATGTGTTTATTAATGTTGTTTTTATATGATTGTTGAGATGGTGAACGATACGGAAAAGTTCATCAAATAAAGCTATTGATTGGATTGAATAGAAATTGTAGCTAAAAGGGCAGAAGAGGCAAATCACAGTGTAGATTGCACGAGTGGTACCAAGGTGCACACGAAGAAGCGAAAATTGGCAAAAGGGCCAAATTGTAATAGATCCAAAGTTTAGGGACTAAAGTGCAAATACTTAAAAAATTGTTTTAGATCTCACAATGAAAATTCGAGAGTACTAGAAGTCAATTGGATAAAAAAACTCAAATGGATGAAATATAGTCAAATTATGATCATACATCAATTTCCAATCGAAAAAATTATGCTCCAGATTTTTTGTTTCATATTGAGACCTATTTTTGACATAACAAATATTCGAATTGGAAAATAATATCGAGTTAGCTTTTTCATCACACTTTGAATTGTTTCAATCGGATATCGAAAGAAAAAGTTATGATAAAATACTTAAGAAAGTGCAGTTAGATTTTTCACCAAAAAGGTGGCACCATCATGGTGCTGATGTGCCACCAAATTAGAGCCAAAGTATCGCGGCACCACTCTTATGGCATTGAAGCACTGCTTGGGTATCTCTAGGGCACATTTCTAGCCCCTTTTTAGTTCACAAAAACCTATTTTTGACATAAACGAGGAGGCAACTATAAATACAAGTTTCCACACTTTTGAAGGGGTATTCCCCACATTCAGAGGATGAGAATACAATTTGAGAATTAGAAAGCAAATTTAAGAGAAGAAAAACAACAATTCAAGGGTTTTGAAATAAAGATTTGGAACGAGAAGAAGAATTTGGTGCAAGATTCATCCACTTCTCTACATCTAAATTCAAAACCCGATGATAGACTCTACTTTTGTTATTGGTTTTTTTCCTCTATTAGGAGTAACTAAAATTCTTGTTAGGGCGAAAAATGTAACTTGCTTGGGACCCTTTACATCGTTTATTTAAGATTCTTGTTCTTTATTCGTTTGTGTTGATTTTACTATGAGTTTAATGCATTGAATTACTTGATCACTAATTTGATGATTTTGTGAATATTTTACGAATCGGGAGGTGAGTTTGGGATTTAGACAATATAAAATCCGATAAATTGGTATAATGTGTAGAGATACTTATACTGATTATTGCGATCATAATTGACTTCCTAGAACCAAGATTTTATTTAACTAAGCTTGATTCGAATAGAGATATGGAATTGAATTTGTTAAATAGACTCAATGAGAATTCGAGAGGGATAAATAGAATGCAATAGGAGAATTCGACCGAATACTACATTAGATATAAATCTTGATTTAAGCTATAAATGTGATCAATAGGTGAAATTGTTATGCCCTAATATTTGTTCATTAGTTAATCTTTAAACCAATCTTACGTACATCCACATATTGTTACGCATTTAAATTAAAATTCAAAACATACAAATCTTTATTAGTTTTTGTCGAATAATATTTAGAAAGAAGGTGGATTAAGCTCTAAAGTATAGTTTTCCTAAGAATGACAATCCGGACTTACAGGTCCACTTACTACTTGTTCAATATCCTGCACTTACGACAGTAAAAACGCAACAAATTTTTGGTGCCGTCGTCAGGGACGATCTTAAACCATTTAATTCGAAAATAAAACTTACCTTCAAATGAAGACACAAGGAACACATACGAAAATAGTAATATCAAATCACTGACAATTAAAACAATCCTATTCCTATACAGCCAATTAGACAAATGGCCACAAGAGATCTGCAGTAAGAGCGAGGGAAAGTAAACGAAGGAGATTTACTAGCTTCAATGTTCTTGACGCCTACAATAGCACCCGCGCATTCTAATATAGTGTATCCATATTTTGGGGTGAACAATTTCCAGATAAGGGCAGACTGGATCAATTTGATGAGCAATACTCTGCGATTGTACATGCTACCTCGTGAGAATCTACCAAATACATATATCTCCAGATTTTTCAGGAATTGTTAGAATTGTCATACTCCAGGGATTAATGAGAGTGCTCTCAAGTTGCGATTAAGATGCAACATTGGAATGGCTAGATGCCAAACCTGATGGAAGCATTACCACATGGCAGGAGTTGACTAGGAAATTTTGCAACAACTTCTTTCCACTGGTTAAGGTAGCAAAAATTAGATTGAAAAGTCAAATCTTCCAGTAGAAAGGTGGGGAAAGCTATCATGAGTCGTAGAACAAATTTAAGGAGCTCATAAGAAAGTGTTCAAATCATGGAATAACCATTGAAAATCTAGTGTAACATTTTTACTCCGAACTTTCACCCTTGTCAAAATCGCAGGTGGATTCCTCTGTTGGAGGGCCAATATAGGCAAATCAATTCAATAATGCCTAGACTTATTCAAATCAATTTCCACTACACACTTAATGTTCTCACCAAAAGGAGTGGTACCAAAGAAGGTAGCTGGAATGTATGAACTAGACAGCACAACATCTGCAGATGCACAAATTGATGCTTTAACAAAGCAGGTGGAATTGCTTGTAAAATTGCAAACATATTGGGTAATACAATGATGGTTAGCTCAGCATGTGAGAATTGTGAAAGAAATCATGCTACCGAAATTGTTTGATGCTTACTACTTCAGATGAACAAGTAAACTTTATTCGAAATGGCTCCCGTAATTTCAAATCATATAGAAATAATTTTCAGCAAGAGAGATGACCAAGTTTGGGAGGATGTTTCATCATTATGTGCAGAAAAAGGACAAAGTAGTCCTACAGATTGATAATAATTTTTAAAATTAGCAAGCATCTATCAAGAAGTTGGAGACACAAATTGGTCAAATAGCTCAACAACTCACAAAACGTTCATAGGGGTCATTGCTCGGCAATACAATGAAAAATCCAAAGGAATAGGTGATGACAATTAGAATAATGGAGAACGATCCACCCAGGGCTCCTTTGAATGTTAAAGCATATGTATCCCCACTTTTATTTCCCCAAAGATTTCGAAAGAATTCGACAGAGCATAATATTTATGCTATAACTATAAAAGGGTGAGGTATAATGGCTAGAGAATACTGCAAAGAGACCAAAAAGAGAAG
>NW_019258629.1:16407-17939 GCF_002742605.1 Olea europaea var. sylvestris
TAGAAGAACTGATCTTGGGGGCTAAATAACTAGTGGGTTTGAATCACTTGCTATAAACTAGATTGTTGAAACATTCATAATTTGGAAGAATCATCACATGAATGAATTGTAGCCATCATCGGTTGAACTAAACCAAATTAGAGCCATGGTGCCACGACGCCACTCCTGTGGGTATCTCTAGGGCATGTTTCTGTCCTCATTTTAGTCCATAAAACCCCTATTTTTGACACAAACGAAGCGGCAATTATAAATACAAGGTTCCTCACTTTTGAAGGGGGATTCTACACATTGAGAGGAAGAGAACACAACTTGAGAATTAGAGAGCAAATTCAAGAGAAGAAAAACAACAATTAAAGAGTTTGAAATAAAGATTTGGAACGAGAAGAAGAACTTGGTGCAAGATTAATCTACTTTTCTACATCTAAATTCAAAACCCGGTTGTGGACTCCACTATTGTTATTTGTTTTTCTTCCTTTATTATGAATAATTAAAATTCTTGCTAGGGCTAATAATGTAACTTGCTTGGGACCCTTTACATCATTTATTTAAGATTCTTGTTCTTTATTCGTTTATGTGTTAATTTTACTATGAGTTTAATGTATTAAATTACTTGATCACTAATTTGATGATTTTGTGAATCTTTTATGAATCAAGAGGTGAGTTTAGGATTTAGGCGATATGTATAATGTGTAGAGATACATATATTGATTATTGCAATCAAATTGAATTCCTAGAACCAAGATTTCGTTTAACGAAGCTTAATTTGTGTAGAGATATGAAATTGGATTAGTTAAATATACTCAATGAAAACTTGAGAGGGGTAAATTGAATACAATAGGAAAATTCGACCAAACACAACATTAGATATGAATCTTGATTTAAGATGTAAAGGTGATAATTACGTAAAATTGTTCTGCCCTAATATTTGTTTATTATTTAATCTCTAAACCAATCTTGAGGCACGGGAGAGGTTCAAGAATTTTTTTCAGAAAATGCCCCATCCTTGACATTTCTAAGTGGGCTCAACAATATCTCTTCTACTATGGTCTAAAAAAAGAGTTCAAAAATATGATAGATGCTTTAGCAAGATGATCGGTGATAAAACTTGATGTAGATGAGGCACATGACTTGTATGAAAAAATAGCTGAAAATCAGTCAATGTGGCCAACTGATAGGGAAGCTCTTAGGAAAATAGCAGGGTTGCACAATGTGGATGCAATGACAACATTGGCTGTGCAAATGAAAGTTCTTACAATGAAAATAGACAATCTATCTTAGTCAGTTAAAATTGTAAACCAATCTCCACCGGTTTATGAAGGTTGTGGAGCGGATCATAGCACTACGCCCTGCCCTTTGGCAACGACACATGTTAATCAATCTGAAGAAGTGAGTTATGCACAGAACTTTTAGAGACGGCAAAATAATCCCTTCTCCAACACATATAATCCGGGTTGGAGGAACCATCCAAACTTTTCATGGTCTAACAATCAGGGACAAAGACAGGAAGGAAGCAATCAGAATAAACCACTAGG
>NW_019258629.1:18195-19068 GCF_002742605.1 Olea europaea var. sylvestris
TTATCTAATTATGAGTATAATTCAACTCATTTCATCACTAATAATCATATTTAGATATTAAATAAGTGTGTAAAAACACTCTTCTCAGTCATAATATTCTCGTTGCATTGTTTGTAGGAAGATTCTCAAGTGTATAGGCAACAACGTGATTAGAATGCCAACTCGGATCCATCTCACCAAGGCGATGGCGATGATGCCCAATGATGTATTCGGGGAAGTTCTAATCCTCCTTTGGAGGGGTGAATCATTTTGAATAATTTCTATCGTCTTTGGTTTAGTAGTTATGTTTGTGTGACGTTATTTAATTTTGTGTAATTTTGTTAAAAAAATTGCAAGCTTGTGTGAGTCAGATGGTTTCGTGGGTGATGATGAATATACTTGAGATCATATGTTAGTTTGTGAACTGTGAAAGATTTATATGCTTGAGTTGAGTTTTTACCTATCTATGTGAAGCAGTATGATATTTATGCAAGAGTATTAACTTTAGCGCAGTACAGGAACATGAGGGTTCATATGCATAGGCTAAATTGATAACTTAGGTGCTTGTCTCTTAACCCATGATTCACAACATCCTTTAACCATCTACATAATAATTTGGGGTGTTCTAACCGATGAAAAAATAATTTAAGACTGTGATGATTCCGTACATTTTAAAAAGATTGTGTAGAGTATCTTTAACTTTCTGGAATAAGTTTAGTGATGACTGAATGCTAGGAATCTAATCCCTGCCAATTTCACTTCCATTTTATATAAAAGAAACATTGCACTTATACAACTAGGCCTCATACCTACACCTTTTTAACTCGAGCTATTAAGTTCGTAGGGGTCTCTTAAAGCCCGATGCCCTTTGTATGCAAAAATTGGAGAGTTACT
>NW_019258629.1:27627-29783 GCF_002742605.1 Olea europaea var. sylvestris
AAAAAACATTTTAATCTTGATTATGTTAAACCATTACCTGTACTGTCAGGGACAATCCGTAGGCATCATAATTATGCACGAAGTCCTTGGGCTTTGGGTATGATCTATCGAAGACGTGCACGATGTCCTCAAAACATTTCTGCCCCTTACGGATAGTTGTTGAAGGCATCGATATTGTCTATGATCTCCACATTGAAGAGGTCGTTTATAGTCTTTTTGTGATGATACTGCATCACACTCTCAAGGATGTACCAGACCTAGCTTCAGTCTGTCTAACATTTGATCGCACCCCTTGATTGCGCCAATCAGCTGTGGCAAAGCACCGTCCCCTATCCCTAGAAATAAGCATCGTGTAGCCTGTTGCTTTTCTGAGTACTGTCACGAGCTGCTTCATCGCCTGTAATTTTTAGTACGATCATCAAGGCAAATTCGAACAAGGAAAATATAGTGACCTAACCCCCGAGATCGAAGTAGAAGGCACTACCGTCTACTAGCCTAGGCAGTCGACACAATAGTTCATCGATGATCTACCCGGATGAAGGACTGGCAATAAATATCTACATACTGATCATCCAATCTAATGTGAACCCCGTAGCAACGTTGACTACGAAATCCACAACGAGATTGATGAACCCAAGAAAGCCAAACTAATCCAAAGTTTAGGATTAACCCAAAATAAAGTCGAACCAAAAAACCCAACAAGAACGATGCTTGAAAGACCCCTTGATCACGCAATCCAAGAATTAAATCCTATTATTTGAACGTCACAAGTTAAAACTTGATAAGTTCAAAATTGTTCAATGAAGAACGATGAAGAGAAGACAATACGCCTCACTTTAATTCAATATCAATAATATCAAAGGTTTTTAACAATTGAATGAAAACTTCTATTTATACTAAACCTAAAAATTAGGTAAAAATCGTGCAAAAGTCGAGTATAATCTCCAAAATATGGAAAAGAATCAAAATCTAACAAAATATGGAAAATTGCCAAAATTGGAAAATTCACCAAATTTTTGCCCTGTGCGGCCGCATGGTGCATTTCCATGCAGTCACATGGTTCAACAAAAATTCCAATTAAAGTTTCGGTATGCCACTGTGCGGCCGCATGGTGTTTTTGCTGTGCGGTCGCATAGGCTTATTTTCAGCCTCCGGTTTCGTCGCTTGATAACAAGTTGATCCAAGTTGATTCGACATTCGACCCGAACATGAAAGTTGCTCCATTTTGAGTCCCGAACATGGTTCCTTCAATGGTTTCTTGAACGAGCAATCCCATTGCTTGTTTCACTTGCTTTGCCCTTGATCGCGTCATTGGTCCGCCATCGACTATCAATGGGCCTCGTTTCGCACTTGCCTTCGTCGGGCTCGACTCCTGGATCATATCATCCCCTCCCTCTTCAAAAGTATTCATCTTCGAATCTGAACCTACATCAAACAAAGAGAGATCAGATACATTAAAAGTAGCCAAAACATTGTACTCACCTGGAAGGTCCAACTTGTAAGCATTGTCGTTTATCTTTTCAATCACTTGAAATGGACCATCGCCCCTCGGTTGCAACTTGGACTTCCTTTGCTCCGGAAACTGCTCTTTCCTAAGGTGCACCCAAACCCAATCTCCTGGCTCGAATGTCACGCACTTTCTACCTTTGTTCACCTGTGACACAACCAACTTACTTTTGTTTTCAATTTGAGCTTTTACCTTTTCATGGAGTGACTTAATCAATTCCGCCTTCTTTTTGTCATCTAAACTACCACGTTCATTCACAGGTAAAGGAATTAAATCCAAAGGAGTTAGTGAATTAAAACCATATACAATTTCAAATGGAGAATATGACGTAGTAGAGTGAACAGCTCGATTGTATGCAAATTCAACAAATGGTAGACACTCCTCCCAACTCTTCAAATTTTTATTGATTACTGTGCGTAACAATTGTGTCATAGTCCTACTCACTACCTCGGTTTGCCCATCCGTTTGTGGGTGACAAGTTGTGGAAAATAGTAACTTAGTGCCTAACTTACCCCACAAAACTCTCCAAAAGTGAATCAAAAATTTGACATCCCGATCCGACACTGTACTTCTAGGAACCCCATGTAAACGCACAATCTCTTTAAAGAATAAGTCAGCAATATTCGTGGCATCGTCAGTTTTGTGACAT
>NW_019258630.1:0-1080 GCF_002742605.1 Olea europaea var. sylvestris
TAGTCTTATACGATTGGAATCGAGTCAAAGAAAAATGGCTTTTGATTTCATGATAACTTCCTGTTTGTTCTTTTTTGGCGAATTGCTTGCCTAATTGTATTGAAATCGAGCCAATGAAAAGTAGCTTTTGCTTTCAGGATAACTTTGGGTTTGTTCATTTTTGGCGAATTGCAAGTCTAATTCGATTGGAATCGGGCCAATGAAAAGTGGGTTTTGATTTCACGATAACTTCGAGTTTGTTCATTTTTGGCGAATTGCTCGTCTAATTTGATAGGAATCGAGCCAATGAAATGCCGCTTTTGATTTCATGATGACTTTGGGTT
Organism: Olea europaea var. sylvestris; assembly: GCF_002742605.1. NCBI lineage: Eukaryota > Viridiplantae > Streptophyta > Magnoliopsida > Lamiales > Oleaceae > Olea > Olea europaea. Next base: position 324 of record NW_019258630.1, read on the forward strand.
TCTTCATTTTTCGCGAATTGCTAGTCTAATTCGATTTGAATCGAGCCAATCAAAATCGGCTTTTGATTTCATGATAACTTCGGACTTGTTCATTTTTGGCGAATTGTTCTAATTCGATTGGAATCTAGCCAATGAAAAGTGGCTTTTGATTTCACGATAACATCGGGTTTGTTCGTTTTTGGCAAATTGCTAGACTAATTTGATTGGAATCGAGCCAATAAAAAGTGGTTTTTGATTTCATGATAAAGTCAGGTTTGTTCATTTTTGGCGAATTGCTTGTCTAATTCGATTGGAATCGAGCCTTTGAAAAGTAGTTTTTGATTTCATGAAAACTTCAAGTTTGTTCGTTTTTGGCAAATTGCTAGTCTAATTCGATTGGTTTTTGCCGAATTACTCATCTAATTCGATTGGAATCGAGCCATTGAAAAGTGGCTTTTGATTTCATGGTAAGTTCGGGTTTCTTTATTTTTGGCAAATCGCTATTCTAATTCGTTTGGAATGGAGCCAATGAAAAGTGGCTTTCGATTTCATGATATCTTCGGGGTTCGTTCGTTTTTGGCGAATTGTTGTTCTAATTTGATTGGAATCGAGCCAATGAAAAGCGGTTTTTGATTTCATGATGACTTCGGGTTTGTTCATTTTTGGCGAATTGGTAGTCTAATTCTATTCGAATCGAGCCAATGGAAAGTGGTTTTTGATTTCATGATAACTTCGGGTTTGTTCTTTTTGGCGAATTACTAGACTAATTCGATAGGAA
>NW_019258631.1:0-1080 GCF_002742605.1 Olea europaea var. sylvestris
CGTGATCTCGGGGTCGATGCCCCGAGTCCAATTTCTGGGGACGTTTCCAATCAACTTGCCAAATTTCGACCCATTCTGACACTATCGCGACAAATGACAAAATTGCCCCTGGTGCGGTTTTGTGTTGTTAATTTTTGTCCAACACCTCTTCAACCTGATATAATTAATACGAAAATTAATTATTCGGAGGCCTATATGAAGGAATTTGTGTTAAATCCCGTAATCCCGAGTCTATGCCCCGACTCCAATTTCTGGGGCCGTTTCCAATTAACATGCCAAATTTCGGCCCATTTCGACACTGTCACGACATATGACGAAATTACCCCTGGTGCGATTTTTCTTTGTTAATTTTCTGTCCATCACATCTTCATTCTGACATAATTAATACAGAAATTAATTATTCGGAGGCCTAAACGAAGGAATTTAGCTAAAATCTCGTGATCCCGGGTCTGTGCCCCAACTCCAATTTCTCGGGCCATTTCCAGTCAACCTGCCAAATTTCAGCCCATTCCGATACCATCGCGACAAATGATGAAATTGCCCCTAGTGCGATTTTTCTTTGTTAATTTTCTGTCCAACACTTCTTCAACCTGACATAATTAATACGGAAATTAATTATTCGGAGGCCTAAATGAAGGAATTTGGCTAAAGTCTCGTGATCCCAGGTCTGTGCCCTGACTCCAGTTTATGGGGCCGTTTCCAATCAACCTGCCAAATTTTGGCCCATTTGGACACCGTCGCGACAAATGAAAAATTGCCACTATTGCAGTTTTGCGTTGTTAATTTTCTGTCCAACAAACCTTCAACTTGACATAATTAATACGGAAATTAATTATTCTGTGGCCAAAACAAAGGAATTTGGCTAGAATCCCGTGATCCCAGGTTCTGTGCCCCGAGTCCAATTTTTAGGACCGTTTCCAGTCAACATGCCAAATCTCGACCCATTCCGATAACGTCGTGACAAATGACGAAATTGCCCCTGTTACGGTTTTTCTTCGTTAATTTTCTGTCCAACCTGCCATAATTAATACGAAAATTAGTTATTCGGAGGTCTAAACGAAGGAATTTTGCTAAAATCCC
>NW_019258632.1:0-1080 GCF_002742605.1 Olea europaea var. sylvestris
CTGGCGCGATTTTTGTTTCCAATCAACCTGGCAAATTTTAGCCCATTCTAACACCGTCGCGAAAAGTGACGAAATTTACCTCGGGCGCGATTTTTGTTTCAGATCAACCTATTAAAATTTAAGCCCATTCCGACACCATCGCGACAAATTATGAAATTGCCCCTGGCATGGTTTTTGTTCCCGATCAACCTGTCAAATTATAGCCCATTCCGACACCGTCGTGACAAATGACGAAATTGCCCTTGGCGCGATTTTTGTTTCCAATCAACCTGCCAAATTCCATCCCATTCCGACACCGTCGCGAAAAATGACGAAAGTGAACTTGACGCGATTTTTGTTTCTGATCAACCAGTCAAATTTTAGTCCATTTCGACACCAACGCGACAAATGAAAAAATTGCCCCCGACGAGATTTTTGTTTCCAATCAACCTGCCAAATTTCAGCACATTCTGACACCGTCACGAAAAATGACGAAATTACCCCTGGCGCGATTTTAGTTTCCAATCAACCTGCCAAATTTCAGCCCATTCTGACACCGTCACGAAAAATGATGAAATTGACCCTGACGTGATTTTTCTTTCCGATCAACCTGTCAAATTTTAGTCCATTCCGACATCGTCACGACGAATGACAAAATTGCCCCTGGCACGATTTCTGTTTTCGATCAACCTGCCCAATTTCAGCCCATTTCGACACCGTCGCAAAAAATGATGAAATTGCCCCTAGTGCGATTTTTGTTTCGATCATCCTGCCAAATTTTAGCCCATTTCGACACTATTGCGGCAAATGACGAAATTTCCCCTGGCTCGATTTTTGTTTCCGATCAACCTGTCAAATTTCTGCCCATTCCGACACCGTCGCTACAAATGTCGAAATTGCCCCTGGAACGATTTTTGTTTTAAATCAACCGGCTAAATTTCAGCCCATTCTGACACCATCGGGACAAATAAAAAATCACCCCTGGCGCGATTTTTGTTTCCAATCAGCTTGCCAAATTTTAGCCCATTCGTACACGGTCGCGACAAATGACAAAATTGCCCCCAGCGCGATTTATGTTTCCAATCAACCTGCCAAATTTCA
>NW_019258633.1:0-1080 GCF_002742605.1 Olea europaea var. sylvestris
TTTTTCTGCGAGGACAAGATGATTTTTTCGCACCTTGTAATGCAACCAGTTTTGATTTAGTCACAGTTTGCTGTTCAATGGAATTCCAGACTTAGATGGATGAATACAACAGTTCTCTTAATAGCAGCAAAGGTAGCTCCTCCCTGTTGAATCCAAATTGCCCAGTCTCTACGGCAGGCATATTACATTTAAAGAAAGAACAAAAGAGGTAATAATAATGATGATAGCAACAATAATGATAAAATATGATAATGTTTCCATGTCCATTAAGTCTGTCTCATCCAAGGTAAAAGCTAAAAACTAAACCATGGTATCAAAGAAAACAAAAGATCAAAATACTATCAGATTTACATCCCACCCTTCTGCTTCTTTTGCAAAGATTTTGTCAAAGCATATTTCATGTGCTGTTTTTTCTCTTCACAGCAGTAGATGGTTAATCATCTTGTAGAATTTCTCCCCCTTTAGTATTCTTTGTATTGGTACTGATATTTTCCATTTTATGCTTTTTGTTTTTGCCTTTTAAAAGCACCATTTTTTGTCACATCTTTGGCAAATCCGGCTCTTGTTCGTGCCTGTTTATTGCCTGATCTTTTTAATTTTCCAGAACCCGGGTGAGCCAAGAATTGGGAACCAGAGTTGGGAGCAAAACCATAGGACAGACGAGTGTCAATCTCTTTTCTCATGCTCTTCAAATTTTCCTCATGTGATTTGCGATGAGTATCTGCAAGAAAGTTGTCACTTTGTGAATCCTTCGTTGTTTTTGGTCCAAATTCGGCATAGAACTCTTCATAAGCAGACTGCTTTGAAGCTTGTCTTGATTTCCATTGATCCGGATTTCTTGCAAACCTATTATAACAGGAATGAAGGGGATTAGTTTCAATACTCTTCCATACAGATAGTCCAAATTTTAAAAACAAACCATCTTAAGATATCCTGCAGTATGCACCATAAGATATTTCTTTTTATCACGTGTTTGTGTAGCATGGACAAAGGACACAAATCATATGATAATGTCCACGTATAGAGAGAGAGAGAGAGAGAGAGAGAGAGAGAGAGAGAGAGAGAGAGAGAGAGAGAGAG
>NW_019258634.1:0-1080 GCF_002742605.1 Olea europaea var. sylvestris
ATTAAGTCTCAAGATTGACGCAAAATTTGATATCATTGGGAGTACTTGAAACATCAAGTTATGAGTATTTTGCAAGCCAGGTATGATGAATGTGAAGAAAAAGAGGTAAAAATATTGACAATTTGTATAGACTTATAGGGAAAATAGTTTCAGGTAGAGTTGTGACGACAAAGTCACACCAAGGTAGAGCTATAGTGTTGATGTTGTACCATGGTGAAGCTATAATTTTCGAGTCGCATACAAAAGTGGTCTTCCAGTATTGCCAAAGATTGTGAAGTTGTTGCTAATGAAAAGAAGAATAGAGATTGAAATTTAAAAATGTCGAATCATATAGTAATGTTTATGAGTCTCTGAGTTGTTGATCATATCTACGACAATTGATCAAGGAATAGTGCCACTTACAACTAAAGGGGTGGGAAGGCATGTTGGGATGTGAAATTTTTTTGATCAATGTAACCAAATTTTTTAAATAAAGGAGTCCTATTTTAAAAAGCAAAAAAATGAATTTTTTGAATATTCTTTTGACACACATTGTCCGTGATACGTGATTGTTCTAGTTGTGTGGATACAAGTTATGAGAGTGAGAAAATTATTATACTATGATATTTTTTCAACGAATAAAGTCTTTTTTTTTTCTTGTGATCATCGGGTGATTTATCGAACCACGTTTAACTTTCCTTTTTTTTTTTTTTTCCCTCTTTGTGGCTCGTTTATGTATTTTTGGTTTCTGCTATGTTCGTTGGGATTATTTCCATACAGTTTGTAGTAAGGTTGTCTCAACTGTTAAGAAACCGAATGAACGTGTTCTTGAAGGAGCAATTTCCAACGAGATCACTGCGCTGATGGCCTTTTCTGAGGCCTTTCTCATTCACTCTAGCCAAAAAAAGGTTTTATCGTTTCAAAATCTGTGGTTTGATAATTCGCCAGACTTAATTGTAAACGTTCTTATAGCTAAGTTTTTAACATGCGTAATGTGAGGCAATGCATTTTGATCGAGTATCAGCATTACAAGTATATGAGAGCCAATGCAAAATATATGCGTAATTATGGATTTTTCAGTTTTAATATATATATATATAT
>NW_019258635.1:0-1080 GCF_002742605.1 Olea europaea var. sylvestris
AAATATATTCAATTCATATTTCTTTAAATTAATTCAATTGATGCATTCAATGTGTTTATGAAAATGAGAATATGAAAAAAAAAAAGAAGAAGAAGAATGATTTTGTCACTTTTTGGGAGGAAAAAAGTCGCATTATCTAATTGAAGCAATTAACTAGATGCATACGTGTATGTTTTTGAAAATTTAATTATAAAAAATCAAATATTATTTTAATATTGCATTCAATTCAGTTGATGTATCCTATATGTTTGCAAAAATGAGAGCGTGAAAAAAGTCGAAGTAAATCATTGGAGCAATTAATTAGATGTATATGTGTGTTTTGAAAATTTAACTATATGAATTCAAACACTGTTTTAATCTTGCAGTCAATTCATATTTCTCTGAATCAATTCAATTTATGCATCCAGGGTGTTTGTAGCAACAAAAATATAAAAAAAGTGACAAAATATCACTTTTCTATGAAAATGTCAAAGTATCTCGTTGGAACAATTAAATAGATGCACATGTGTGTGATTTTTGAAAATTTGAATATGCGAATTCAAACATTGTTTCAATATTGCATTCAATTTATATTTCTTTGAATCAATTCAATTGCATTGAAGGTGCTTGGGAAAATGAGAATGTTTGTCACTTTTCTTTGAAAAAGTCAAAGTATCCATGGTTGCCCAACAGTGACAAATCTCTTAGAAGCAACTATTAGAGACTACGTAGAAATTATCCTTACAAAATTAAAAACCTAGAATTCAGAAAAAATATGGAGGTTTAGCAAGAGATTGAAGTGAGTATCTAGGGAGGGGGTGTTCCATTCCGACGTGTGTATCTGCCATAATGGTAATTGTTGACCTCGCAAATTGGACCCTCCACATGGTAAACCGATAGCAACTCCATGTTTTCCTCTCTACGCACAATCAATGCACGGTTAGATGCACACGGCTGGGACTAGCGGGGGTGACGGTGGCCACATACACTTCAATGGTCAAGTTAGCCCCAGGTGATCGGAACAGTACCAAGATTGTACAAAATGGTGGGGAGGAGAATATATATTTATTTGTTATGGAGAGCTAAGTTGTAAGAGTGTCA
>NW_019258636.1:0-1080 GCF_002742605.1 Olea europaea var. sylvestris
ATCGCTATTAAATTCCCTCTCCAAGATTGTATCTTAAGTCCCAAAATCCAAGAAAAAACTCCGTAATTTTGAATCATTCCTTAGTTTAATCGCAAAGCAAAGCATCCAAGAAAGGAATTGCATCACTCAATTCACGCACAGAAACTCACTGTAATGATTATGGATTTGTTGACCCAACAATGAAATGGATGGAATTGAACTCTCACCCACCACCGTTTTCTTCTCCTCCACCAACCCAACATTTTTGAGTCCGATTCACTGCCACCAAACGCCGTCGTTTCCATTTCAACTACCATGATCACCATCCTTCTTAAACCCATTCTTAAATCTCAGCCCCGGATTAGATTTACGCCTTCTTTCCCTCTTTCCCATGGATGCTGCCAGTTCTCGTCCCGCTGTAGTAATTGATAATGGAACTGGGTATTTATTGATTGTTCTTTTAGTACAAAATGTTTGATAAATATTCCATGTGAAATCAACTTAATTGAGGGTTACGGGAATGGATGTTTCTGAACTCTTTTTTCTCTGGATTTGATTACTTTCAGGTACACGAAGATGGGTTTCGCAGGAAATGTCGAACCGTCTTTCATACTTCCCACAGTAGTTGCTGTAAATGATTCATTTGTAAACCAGACGCGAGCCAGTTCTACAAAGGGCAGCAATTGGTCAGCACAGCATAGCGCGGGGGTGATGGCGGATCTGGATTTCTATATAGGGGAAGAAGCTTTGTCTAGATCTAAATCGAGTAGCACTTATAATTTGAGCTATCCCATTAAGCACGGTCAAGTGGATAATTGGGATGCAATGGAAAGATTCTGGCAGCAGTGTATATATAATTATTTGCGATGTGATCCAGAGGATCATTACTTTTTGTTGACTGAAAGTCCCTTGACTGCGCCGGAAAGTCGGGAATATACAGGAGAGATTCTGTTTGAAACTTTTAATGTTCCTGGGCTTTATATTGCAGTGCAGCCTGTTCTGGCTTTGGCTGCTGGGTACACAACATCCAAGGTTTGGCATTATATTCATTATACTTCATTTTGTTTCTGCTTTGAGACTTTTTGTAATGCATTTTTTTTT
>NW_019258637.1:0-1080 GCF_002742605.1 Olea europaea var. sylvestris
ATGAACTAATTGTTTGTTGAACGTCTTTAATTTGTGGGAATTAATTATACTTTCTGGAAATTTGATCAACTGTGGGTTAATTTTGTTAGACTTATTTGTTGAATTCATTTGCTATGTGTAGCTTGAAACTTTGAATTATTCGGTCGCAAAGTTCCCTCTACTAAGATAAATAGATAAAAATGTCAGGAAAAAATTGAGGGCCCTCAGTTCCAATACAAGGGTATCCCCATGTTGGGTTGTCTCCTCGTACATATATAGTAACCAACCCTTTGCCAGAGGCCTTGGGAGCGTGCCTCATCGAGCTTTGCTTGAACGAACAAGGGAATCCCATTATGGTTTGGCACGTTCCAGCCAACTCACTCCTCACCCTGCTATTATTGGGAGCGGCTGGCTGTTCAGCATGATGTGAGATCCAAGCTCTTTTAGTAGTAGATAATCATGAGTTAGTTGCAACCCATATTGCGCTTAGATAGGAATTAGAGGTTGCCTAACATTAGTTTCACTGGACAAATGAATTTGCGTGTTTATTGCACGCGAAAAATGATTTAGGGATAATGGAGCTTTGTGAAAAGTCTGTTAAAATGGAAGATGAGATTCAAGTAGTAGATGGTATGAGGGACGAGGTTATGCAAGTTTGTGGTGATATTAAGGAATTAACAGCTGCAAAGCAAGACCTTAGTTGTTACAACCCACATTTTTATTTAATCAAAGTCAATAATGGAATTTTCAAAGTCAAGTCAAATGAGGACTTGTATGAAATAAATTATTTTTATTGGGACTCGATTGACCAAATCATTTTATTTGGGTTTATCTTATAAATTATAAATATATTTTGAAGGTTAAATTGGATACATTTTTAAGTGGAAACTTACTTATATAATTTTGGAAGTGTTAGGATTAAATATGATATGAAAAAGAGAGTTGAATGACTTAGTTTGCAATTATGGGTTAGTGGACCATTTAATTCAACCATTTGACCCATTTTCTCTCAATTTCACACACACACACACACACACAGAGTAACGAGAAGCAGAGACCGGTAGAAGGGAAAGAAGAAAGGAAAAAGAAAAAAGAAAAGGA
>NW_019258638.1:0-1080 GCF_002742605.1 Olea europaea var. sylvestris
GATATATATGAAAATACTATTATTGAATCTAGAAATGGTGTATTTTTTTTAGGACATTTTTCCTTGTGAGGATAGGAAAGAGATAAGTTCGCAAAAACAAAAAAAAAAAAAAACTCATGACACTGCAATTGGTAATCATCAAAGTGACAAAGATCCAAAACATAGTAAAAGGACAAAAACAGCTACATCCTTTGGTCTAGATTTTTTAACTTATTTATTAGAAAATGAACCCGGGACATTAAATAAATATATCTCATGTCCCGAAGCTCTATTCTAAAAAAAGGCTATCAATAGTGAGATTAATTTGATTATGCGGAATCATACATGAGAGTTGGTAAATCTCCCGCTTGGCAACAAACTGTTAGGTTGTAAATGGATTTTTAAAAGAAAATTAAAGACTGATGGATTAATTGATAAATATAAGACCAGGTTCATAGCTAAAGGTTCAAACAACATGAAGGTCTTGATTTTTTCGATACATACTCTCCTGTAATAAGATTAACGTCTATTAGAGTATTAATTACAATCTAGCATTGCATAATTTGGAGATCCATCAGATGGACATTAAAACAGCTTTCTTAAATGGAGAACTCGAAGAAGAAATTTATATGGAGCAAAGTAAGGGGTTCATTGTTCCTGGACAGGAGAAAAAGGTATGTAAACTCATTAAGTTGTTATGCGGACTAAAGTAAGCGCCAAAACAATGGCATGCAAAATTTGAAAAAATTATGCTGTCAAATGGCTTTAAAATTAACGATGTAATAAATATGTTTATTTTAAAACCACACCTAGTGCATATGTAATTGTATGTCTCTATGTTGATGACATGCTAATAATGGGTACTAATCATGCTATTATAACAACTATAAAGAAAATGTTGAGAAAACATTTTGACGTGAAAGATCTATGTATTGTAGATGTAATACTAGAGATCAAAATCCTTAAGACATCTGAGGGACTTGTTTTGCCTCAGTCTCACTATATTGAGATTGTGCTTAAGAAGTTTCATGTACATGATGAAAGTCTAGATAAAACTCCAATAGACTTAAGTCTACATTTGGCCAAACATAAAGCTATCCA
>NW_019258639.1:0-1080 GCF_002742605.1 Olea europaea var. sylvestris
TACCAATTGAACTTTGCTATTTGTACACTGATTTTTGACACGATGTTTGACACTTGCATTGTTGTCAAGTGCCAATTGGATGGAAAAACTGTTTGAAACTTAATCAGTCCTATAGGGTAATGTCACGTGCTAAATTGTCAAACAACCTTGTCAAGTGTCAATTCGATGGGAAAACTGTTTGAAATTCAAACTATCCAACGGGGTAATGTTACATGATAAAGTGTAAACTAAAGTGCACACCATAGTGTACCTGGAGCAAGGTTCATATCGATTGAACATTGCTATTTGTACACTAATTTTTGACACGTTGTTTGACGTATGCATTGTCATCAATTGTCAATTAGATGGGAAAACTGTTTAAAATTTAAACTGCCCAACAAGATAATATCACCTGTCAAAGTATAAACTAAAAGGTACACCATAGTGTGCATGTGGCACAATCCTTAACGATTGAACTTTGCTATTTGTTCACTAATTTTTGACACATTGTATAACAACTGCATTGTTGTCAAGTGTAAATTGGATGGGGAAAATGTTTGAAATTCAAACTGTCCAATAGGGTAATGTCACGCGGCAAAGTGTAAACAAAAGTGTACACCATAGTGTACATGTCGCAAGGTTCTTACCGATTGAACTTTGCTACTTGTAAACTGATTTTTGACACATTGTTTGACTCTTGTATTGTTGTCAAGTTTCAATTGGATGGAAAAACTATTTGAAATTCAAACTGTCCAATGGGATTATGTCACGTGACAAAGTATAAACTAAAGTGTACACTATAGTGTACGTGTCTCAAGGTTCTTCCCGATTGAACTTTGCCATTTTTACCCTGATTTTTAACACGTTGTTTAACACTTGCATTGTCGTCAAGTGTCAATTGGATGGGAAAATTGTTTGAAATTTTAAATGACCAGCAGGGATATGTCACATGGCAAAGTGTAAACTAAAGTGTACACCATAGAGTACATGAAGCAAGGTTCTTACCGATTGAATTTTACTATTTGTGCACTGATTTTGACATGTTGTTTGACACAAATTCAAACTGTCCAACAAGATAATGTCATGTGGCAAAGTGTAAAC
>NW_019258640.1:0-29771 GCF_002742605.1 Olea europaea var. sylvestris
AGTTTCGTGAAATCAAAAACCACTTTTCATTGGCTCGATTCCATTCGAATTAGACTAGCAATTCACCAAAAATGAACAAACCCAGAGTTATCGTGAAATCAATAACCACTTTTCATTAGCTCTATTCCAATCGAATTAGACTTGTAATTCGCCAAAAACAAAAAAACCCTGACTTATCTTGAAATGAAAAACCACTTTTCATTGGCTCGATTCCAATCGAGTTAGACTAGGGATTCGCCAAAAATGAACAATCCTGGAGTTATCATGAAATCAAAAACCACTTTTCATTAGCTTGACTCCATTCGAATTAGACAAGCAATTCGCCAAGAAAGAACAAACCTAAAGTTATCATGGAATCAAAAGTCACTTTTAATTGGCTCGATTCCAATCGAATTAGACTAGTAACTCATCAAAAATGAACGAACCTGAAGTTATCATGAAATCATAAGTCACTTTTCATTGGCTCGAGTCCAATCTAATAAGACTAGTAATTCGTAAAAAATGATCAAACCTCAAAAACCACTTTTCATTTGCTCGTTTCCAATCAAATTAGACTCGCATTTCGCCAAAAACGAACAACCCCGAAGTTATCAAGAATTCGAAAGCCACTATTCATTGGCTCGATTCAAATCGAATTAGACTAGCAATTCGCTAAAAATGAACAAACCCGAAGTTCCCATGAAATCAAAAACCACCTTTCATTGGCTCGATTCCAATCGAATTATACTAGCAATTCGCGAAAAATGAACAAAGTCGAAGTTATCATGAAATCAAGAACCACTTTTCATTGGCTCGATTCCAATCGAATTAGACTAGCAATTCGCCAAAAATGAACAAACCCCGAAGTTATCATGAAATTAAAAGCCACTTTTCATTGGCTCGATTCCAATCGAATTAGACTTGCAATTCCCAAAAAACGAACAAACCCGAAGTTATCCTAAAATCAAAAATCACTTTTCATTGGCTCGAGCCCAATCGAATTAGACTAGCAATTCGCCAAAAATGAACAAACCCGGAGTTATCGTGAAATCAATAACCACTTTTCATTAGCTCTATTCCAATCGAATTAGACTTGCAATTCCCAAAAAACGAACAAACCCGAAGTTACCTTGAAATCAAAAACCACTTTTAATTGGCTCGATTCCAATCGAATTAGACTAGAACTTCGCTAAAAACGAACAAACCCGGAGTTTTCATGAAATCAAAAACTACTTTTCATTGGCTCGATTCCAATCGAATTAGACTAGCAATTCACCAAAAATGAACAAACCTGGAGTTATCGTGAAATCAATAACCACTTTTCATTAGCTCTATTCCAATCGAATTAGACTTGCAATTCGCCAAAAACAAACAAACCCTGACTTATCTTGAAATGAAAAATCACTTTTCATTGGCTCGATTCCAATCGAGTTAGACTAGGAATTCGCCAAAAAATGAACAATCCTGGAGTTATCATGAAATTAAAAACCACTTTTCATTGGCTTGACTCCATTCGAATTAGACTAGCAATTCGCCAAAAATGAACAAACCTAAAGTTATCATGGAATCAAAAGCCACTTTTAATTTGCTCGATTCCAATCGAATTCGACTAGTAACTCATCAAAAATGAACAAGCCCGAAGTTATCAAAAAATCATAAATCACTTTTCATTGGCTCAAGTCCAATCGAATAAGACTAGTAATTCGTAAAAAGCGAACAAACCTCAAAAACCACTTTTCATTTGCTCGATTCCAATCAAATTAGACTCGCATTTCGCCAAAAATGAACAACCCCGAAGTTATCAAGAATTCGAAAGCCACTATTCATTGGCTCGATTCAAATCGAATTAGACTAGCAATTCGCTAAAGACGAACAAACCCGAAGTTCCCATGAAATGAAAAATCACCTTTCATTGGCTCGATTCCAATCGAATTATACTAGCAATTCGCGAAAAATGAACAAAGCCGAAGTTATCATGAAATCAAGAACCACTTTTCATTGGCTTGATTCCAATCGAATTAGACTAACAATTCGCCAAAAATGAAAAACCCCGAAGTTATCATGAAATTAAAAGCCACTTTTCATTGGCTCGATTCCAATCGAATTAGACTAGCAATTCACAAAAAATGAACAAACCCGAAGTTATCCTGAAATCAAAAATCACTTTTCATTGGCTCGAGTCCAATCGAATTTGACTAGCAATTTGTAAAAAATGAACAAACCTCAAAAACCACTTTTCATTTGTTCGATTACAATCGAATTAGACTAGCAATTCGCCAAAAACGAGCAAACCCGAAGTTTTCATAAAATCAATAACCAGTTTTCATTGGCTCGATTCTAATCGAATTAGACTAGAACTTCGCTAAAAACGAACAAACCCGGAGTTTTCATGAAGTCAAAAACCACTTTTCATTGGCTCGATTCCAATCGAATTAGACCAGCAATTCACCAAAAATGAACAAACCCGAAGTTATCCTGAAATCAAAAACCACTTTTCATTCGCTCGAATCCAATCGAATTAGACTAGCAATTTGTAAAAAATGAAAAAACCTCAAAAACCACTAGTATTTTGCTCAATTACAATCGAATTAGACTAGTAATTCGCCAAAAATGAGCAAACCCGTAGTTTTGATGAAATCAATAACCACTTTTCATTGGCGCGATTCCAATCGAATTAGACTAGAACTTCGCTAAAAATGAACAAATCCGGAGTTTCGTGAAATCAAAAACCACTTTTCATTGGCTCGATTCCAATCGAATTAGACTAGTAATTCGCCAAAAATGAACAAACCCGGAGTTATCGTGAAATCAATAACCACTTTTCATTAGCTCTATTCCAATCGAATTAGACTTGCAATTCGCCAAAAACAAACAAACCCTGACTTATCTTGAAATGAAAAACCACTTTTCATTGGCTCGATTCCAATCGAGTTAGACTAGGAATTCGCCAAAAATGAACAATCCTGGAGTTATCATGAAATCAAAAACCACTTTTCATTGGCTTGACTCCATTCGAATTAGACTAGCAATTTGCCAAAAATGAACAAACCTAAAGTTATCATGGAATCAAAAGCCACTTTTAACTGGCTCGATTCCAATCGAATTAGACTAGTAACTCATCAAAAATGAACAAACCTGAAGTTATCATAAAATCATAAATCACATTTCATTGGCTTGAGTCCAATCGAATAAGACCAGTAATTCGTAAAAAATGAACAATGCTCAAAAACAACTTTTCATTTGCTCGATTCCAATCAAATTAGATTTGCATTTCGCCAAAAATGAACAGCCCCGAAGTTATCATGAATTCGAAAGCCACTTTTCATTAGATCGATTCAAATCGAATTAGACTAGCAATTCGCTAAAAACGAACAAACCCGAAGTCCCCACGAACTGAAAAACCACTTTTCATTGGCTCGATTCCAATCAAATTAGACTAGTAATTCGCCAAAAATGAACAAAGCCAAAGTTATCATGAAATCAAGAACCACTTTTCATTGGCTCGATTCCAATCGAATTAGACTAACAATTAGCCAAAAATGAACAACCCCGAAGTTATCATGAAATTAAAAGCCACTTTTCATTGGCTCGATTCCAATCGAATTAGACTAGAAACTCACCAAAAACGAACAAACCAGAAGTTATCCTGAAATCAAAATCCACTTTTCATCGGCTTGAGTCCAATCGAATTAGACTAGCAATTTGTAAAAAATGAACAAACCTCAAAAACCACTTTTCATTTGCTCGATTACAATCGAATTAGACTAGCAATTTGCCAAAAATGAGCAAAGCCGAAGTTTTCATAAAATCAAAAACCACTTTTCATTGGCTCGATTCCAATCGAACTAGACTAGAACTTCGATAAAAACGAACAAACCCGGAGTTTTCATGAAATCAAAAACCACTTTTCACTGGCTCGATTCCAATCGAATAGACTAGCAATTCGCAAAAATGAACAAACCCGGAGTCATCGTGAAATCAATAACCACTTTTCATTAGCTCTATTCCAATCGAATTAGACTTGCAATTCGTCAAAAACAAACAAACCCTGACTTATCTGGAAATGAAAACCACATTTCATTGGCTCGATTCCAATCAAATTAGACTCGCATTTCGCCAAAAACGAACAACCCCGAAGTTATCGAAGTTATCATGAATTCGAAAGCCACTATTCATTGGCTCGATTCCAATCAAATTAGACTCGCATTTCGCCAAAAACGAACAACCCCGAAGTTATCGAAGTTATCATGAATTCGAAAGCCACTATTCATTGGCTCGATTCCAATCAAATTAGACTCGCATTTCGCCAAAAACGAACAACCCCGAAGTTATCGAAGTTATCATGAAATCATAAATCACTTTTCATTGGCTCGAGTCCAATCGAATAAGACTAGTAATTCGTAAAAAACGAACAAACCTCAAAAACCACTTTTCATTTGCTCGATTCCAATCAAATTAGACTCGCATTTCGCCAAAAACGAACAACCCCGAAGTTATCATGAATTTGAAATCCACTATTCATTGGCTCGATTCAAATCGAATTAGACTAGCAATTCGCTAAAAACGAACAAACCCGAAGTTCCCATGAAATGAAAAACCACTTTTCATTGGCTCGATTCCAATCAAATTAGACTAGCAATTCGCCAAAAATGAACAAAGCCGAAGTTATCATTAAATCAAGAACCACTTTTCATTGGCTCGATTTCAATCAAATTAGACTAACAATTCGCCAAAAAACGAATGACCCCGAAGTTATCATGAAATTAAAAGCCACTTTTCAATGGCTCGATTCCAATCGAAATAGACTAGCAATTCACCAAAAATGAACAAACCCGGAGTTATCCTGAAATCAAAAACCACTTTTCATTGGCTCGAGTCCAATCGAAATAGACTAGCAATTTTTAAAAAATGAACAAACCTCAAAAGCCACTTTTCATTGGCTAGATTCCAATCAAATTGGACTAGAACTTCGCTAAAAACAAACAAACCCGGACTTTTCATGAAATCAAAAACCACTTTTCATTGGCTAGATTCCAATCAAATTGGACTAGAACTTCGCTAAAAACAAACAAACCCGGACTTTTCATGAAATCAAAAACCACTTTTCATTGGCTCGATTCCAATCGAATCAGACTAACAATTCGCCAAAAATGAACAAACCCGGAGTTATCGTGAAATCAATAACCACATTTCATTAGCTTTATTCCAATCGAATTAGACTTGCAATTCGCCAAAAACAAACAAACCCTGACTTATCTTGAAATGAAAACCACATTTCATTGGCTCGATTCCAATCGAGTTAGACTAGGAATTCGCCAAAAATGAACAATCCAGGAGTTATCATGAAATCAAAAACCAATTTTCATTGGCTTGACTCCATTCGAATTAGACTAGCAATTTGCCAAAAATGAACAAACCTAAAGTTATTATGGAATCAAAAGCCACTTTTAATTGGCTCGATTCCAATCGAATTAGACTAGTAACTCATCAAAAACGAACAAACCCGAAGTTATCATGAAATCATAAATCGCTTTTCATTGGCTCGAGTCCAATCGAATAAGACTAGTAATTCGTTAAAAACGAACAAACCTGAAAAACCACTTTTCATTTGCTCGATTCCATTCAAGTTAGACTCGCATTTCGCCAAAAACGAACAACCCCGAAGTTATCATGAATTCGAAAGCCACTATTCATTGGCTCGATTCAAATCGAATTAGACTAGCAATTCGCTAAAACGAAGAAACCCGAAGTTCCCATGAAATGAAAAATCACTTTTCATTGGCTCGATTCCAATCGAATTAGACTAGCAATTCGCCAAAAATGAACAAAGCCGAAGTTATCATGAAATCAAGAAACACTTTTCATTGGTTCGATTCCAATCGAATTCGACTAACAATTCGCCAAAAACGAACAACCCCAAAGTTATCATGAAATCAAAAGCCACTTTTCATTGGCACGATTCCAATCGAATTAGACTAGCAATTCACCAAAAACGAACAAACCCGAAGTTATCGTGAAATCAATAACCACTTTTCATTAGCTCTATTCCAATCGAATTAGACTTGCAATTCGCCAAAAACAAACAAACCCTGACTTATCTTGAAATGAAAACCACTTTTCATTGGCTCGATTACAATCGAGTTGGACTAGGAATTTGCCAAAAATGAACAATCCTGGAGTTATCATGAAATCAAAAACTACTTTTCATTGGCTTGACTCCATTCGAATTAGACTAGCAATTTGCCAAAAATGAACAAACCTAAAGTTATCATGGAATTAAAAGCCACTTTTAATTAGCTCGATTCCAACCAAATTAGACTAGTAACTCATCAAAAATGAACAAACCGAAGCTATCATGAAATCATAAATCACTTTTCATTGGCTCGAGTCCAATCGAATAAGACTAGTAATTCGTAAAAAATGAACAAAACTGAAAAACCACTTTTCATTTGCTCGATTCCAAACAAATTTGACTCGCATTTCGCCAAAAATGAACAACCTCGAAGTTATCATGAATTCGAAAGCCACTATTCATTGGCTCGATTCAAATCGAATTAGACTAGCAATTCGCTAAAAACGAACAAACCCGAAGTTCCCATGAAATGAAAAACCACTTTTCATTGGCTCGATTCCAATCGAATTAGACTAGCAATTCGCCAAAAATGAACAGAGCCGAAGTTATCATGAAATCAAGAACCACTTTTCATTGGCTCGATTCCAATCGAATTAGACTAACAATTCGCCGAAAATGAACAACCCCGAAGTTATCATGAAATTAAAAGCCACTTTTCATTGTCTCGATTCCAATCGAATTAGACTAGTAATTCACCAAAAATGAACAAACCCGAAGTTATACTGAAATCAAAAACCACTTTTCATTGGCTCGAGTCTAATCGAATTAGACTAGCAATTTTTAAAAAATGAACAAACCTCAAAAACCACTTTTCATTTGCTCGATTACAATCGAATTAGACTAGCAATTTGCCAAAAACAAGCAAACCAGAAGTTTTCATAAAATCAATAACCGCTTTTCATTGGCTCGATTCCAGTCGAATTAGACTAGAACTTCGCTAAAAACGATCCAACCAGGAGTTTTCATGAAATCAAAAACCACTTTTCATTGGCTCGATTACAATCGAATTAGACTAACAATTCTCCAAAAATGAACAAACCCGGAGTTATCGTGAAATGAATAACCACTTTTCATTAGCTCTATTCCAATCAAATTAGACTTGCAATTAGCCAAAAACAAACAAACCCGGTGTTATCTTTAAATGAAGAACCACTTTTCATTGGCTCGATTCCAATCGAACTAAACTGGCAATTAGCAAAAAACGAACAAACCAAAAGTTATCATGAAATCAAAAATCACTTTTCATTGGCTCGAGTCCAATCGAATAAGACTTTCAATTCGTAAAAAAGGAAAAAACCTCAAAAATCACTTTTCATTGGCCCAATTCCAAACGAATTAGACAAGCAATCGCTAAAAGTGAACAAACCCGAAGTTATCATGAAATAAAAAACCACTTTTAATTGGCTCGATTCCAATCGAATTAGACTAGCAATTCGCCAAAAATGAACAAATCCGGAGTTGTCATGAAATCAAAAACCACTTTTCATCGGCTCGATTCCAATCGAATTAGACTAGCAATTCGCCAAAAATGAACAAATCCGGAGTTGTCATGAAATCAAAAACCACTTTTCATCGGCTCGATTCCAATCGAATTAGACTAGCAATTGACAAAAAATGGACAAACCCGAAGTTTTCATGAAATCAAAAACAACTTTCCATTGGCTCGATTCCAATCGAATTAGACTAGCAATTCTCCAAAAACGAACGAACCAGGAGTTTTCATGAAATCAAAAACCACTTTTCATTGGCTCGGTTCCAATCGAAATAGACTAGCAATTCGCCAAAAACGAACAATCCCAAAGTTATCGTGAAATCAATAAGCACTTTTCATTGGCTTGATTCCAATCAAATTAGACTAGAACTTCGCTAAAAACGAACAAACCCGGAGTTTTCTTGAAATCAAAAGCCACTTTTCATTGGCTCGATTCCAATCGAATTAGACTAGCAATTCACCAAAAATGAACAAACCCGGAGTTATCGTGAAATCAATAACCACTTTTCATTAGCTCTATTCCAATCGAATTAGACTTGCAATTCGCCAAAAACAAACAAACCTTGACTTTTCTTGTAATGAAAAACCACTTTTCATTGGCTCGATTCCAATCGAGTCAGACTAGGAATTCGCAAAAAATGAACAATCCTGGAGTTATCATGAAATAAAAAACCACTTTTCATTGGCTTGACTCCATTCGAATTAGACTAGCAATTTGCCAAAAATGAACAAACGTAAAGTTATCATGGAATCAAAAGCCACTTTTAATTTGCTCAATTCCAATCGAATTAGATTAGTAACCCATCAAAAATGAACAAACCCGAAGCTATCATGAAATCATAAATCACTTTTCATTGGCTCGAGTCCAATCGAATAAGACTAGTAATTCGTAAAAAATGAACAAACCTCAAAAACCATTTTTCATTTGCTCGATTCCAATCAAATTAGACTCGCATTTCGCCAAAAATGAACAATCCCTAAGTTATCATGAATTCGAAAGCCACTATTCATTGGCTCGATTCAAATCGAATTAGACTAGCAAATCGCTAAAAACGAACAAACCCGAAGTTCCCATGAAATGAAAAACCACTTTTTATTGGCTCGATTCCAATCGAATTAGACTAGCAATTCGCCAAAAATGAACAAAGCCGAAGTTATCATGAAATCAAGAACCACTTTTCATTGGCTCGATTCCAATCGAATTAGACTAACAATTCGCCAAAAACGAACAACCCCGAAGTTATCATGAAATTAAAAGCCACTTTTCATTGGCTCGATTCCAATCGAATTAGACTAGCAATTCACCAAAAACGAACAAACAAGAAGTTAACCTGAAATCAAAAACCACTTTTCATTAGCTCGAGTCCAATCGAATTAGACTAGCTATTTGTAAAAAATGAACAAACCTCAAAAACCACTTTTCATTTGCTCGATTACAATCGAATTAGACTAGCAATTCGCCAAAAACAAGCAAACCAGAAGTTTTCATAAAATCAATAACCACTTTCCATTGGCTCGATTCCAATCGAATTAGACTAGCAATTCACCAAAAACGAACAAACAAGAAGTTAACCTGAAATCAAAAACCACTTTTCATTAGCTCGAGTCCAATCGAATTAGACTAGCTATTTGTAAAAAATGAACAAACCTCAAAAACCACTTTTCATTTGCTCGATTACAATCGAATTAGACTAGCAATTCGCCAAAAATGAACAAACCCGGAGTTATCGTGAAATCAATAACCACTTTTCATTAGCTCTATTCCAATCGAACTAGACTTGCAATTCGCTAAAAATGAACAAACCCTGACTTATCTTCAAATGAAAACCACTTTTCATTGGCTCGATTCCAATCGAGTTCGACTAGGAATTCGCCAAAAATGAACAATCCTGGAGTTATCATGAAATCAAAAACCACTTTTCATTGGCTTGTCTCCATTCGAATTAGACTAGCAATTTGCCAAAAATGAACAAACCCAAAGTTATCATGGAATCAAAAGCCACTTTTAATTGGCTCGACTCCAATCGAATTAGACTAGTAACTCATCAAAAACGAACAAACCCGAAGTTATCATGAAATCAAAAATCACTTTTCATTGGCTCGAGTCCAATCGAATAAGACTAGTAATTCGTAAAAAACGAACAAACCTCAAAAACCACTTTTCATTTTCTCGATTCCAATCAAATTAGACTCGCATTTCGCCAAAAATGAACAACCCCGAAGTTATCATGAATTCGAAAGCCACTATTCATTGGCTCGATTCAAATCGAATTAGACTAGCAATTCGCTAAAAACGAACAAACCCGAAGTTCCCATGAAATGAAAAACCACTTTTCATTGGCTCGATTCCAATCGAATTAGACTAGCAATTCGCCAAAAATGAACAAATCCGGAGTTGTCATGAAATCAAAAACCACTTTTCATCGGCTTGATTCCAATCGAATTAGACTAGCAATTTACAAAAAACGAACAAACCCAAAGTTTTCATGAAATCAAAAACAACTTTCCATTGGCTCGATTCCAATCGAATTAGACTAGCAATTCTCCAAAAATGAACAAACCCGGAGTTTTCATGAAATCAAAAACCACTTTTCATTGGTTCGGTTGCAATCGAATTAGACTAGCAATTCGCCAAAAACGAACAATCCCAAAGTTATCGTGAAATCAATAACCACTTTTCATTGGCTTGATTCCAATCAAATTAGACTAGAACTTCGCTAAAAATGAACAAACTCGAAGTTTTCATGAAATCAAAAGCCACTTATCATTGGCTCGATTCCAATCGAATTAGACTAGCAATTCATGAAAAATGAACAAACCCGGAGTTATCGTGAAATCAATAACCACTTTTCATTAGCTCTATTCCAATCGAATTAGACTTGCAATTCGCCAAAAACAAACAAACCTTGACTTTTCTTGTAATGAAAAACCACTTTTCATTGGCTCGATTCCAATCGAGTCAGACTAGGAATTCGCCAAAAATGAACAATCCTGGAGTTATCATGAAATCAAAAACCACTTTTCGTTGGCTTGACTCCATTCGAATTAGACTAGCAATTTGCCAAAAATGAACAAACGTAAATATATCATGGAATCAAAAGCCACTTTTAATTTGCTCGATTCCAATCGAATTAGACTAGTAACTCATCAAAAATGAACAAACCCGAAGCTATCATGAAATCATAAATCACTTTTCATTGGCTCGAGTCCAATCGAATAAGACTAGCAATTCGTAAAAAATGAACAAACCTCAAAAACCATTTTTCATTTGCTCGATTCCAATCAAATTAGACTCGCATTTCGCCAAAAATGAACAACCCCTAAGTTATCATGAATTCGAAAGCCACTATTCATTGGCTCGATTCAAATCGAATTAGACTAGCAATTCGCTAAAAATGAACAAACCCGAAGTTCCCGTGAAATGAAAAACCACTTTTCATTGGCTCGATTCCAATCGAATTAGACTAGCAATTCGCCAAAAATGAACAAAGCCGAAGTTATCATGAAATCAAGTACCACTTTTCATTGGCTCGATTCCAATCGAATTAGACTGACAATTCGCCAAAAACGAACAACCCCGAAGTTATCATGAAATTAAAAGCCAATTTTCATTGGCTCGATTCCAATCGAATTATACTAGCAATTCACCAAAAACGAACAAACAAGAAGTTAACCTGAAATCAAAAACCACTTTTCATTTGCTCGAGTCCAATCGAATTAGACTAGCAATTTGTAGAAAATGAACGAACCTCAAAAACCACTTTTCATTTGCTCGATTACAATCAAATTAGACTAGCAATTCGCCAAAAACAAGCAAACCAGAAGTTTTCATAAAATCAATAACCACTTTCCATTGGCTCGATTCTAATCTAATTAGACTAGAACTTCGCTAAAAACGATCCAACCCGGAGTTTTCATGAAATCAAAAACCATTTTTCATTGGCTCGATTTCAATCGAATTAGACTAGCAATTCGCCAAAAATGAACAAACCCGGAGTTATCGTGAAATCAATAACCACTTTTCATTAGCTCTATTCCAATCGAACTTGACTTGCAATTCGCTAAAAATGAACAAACCCTGACTTATTTCATTGGCTCGATTCCAATCGAGTTCGACTAAGAATTCGCCAAAAAATGAACAATCCTGGAGTTATCATGAAATCAAAAACCACTTTTCATTGGCTTGTCTCCATTCGATTTAGACTAGCAATTTGCCAAAAATGAACAAATCCAAAGTTATCATGGAATCAAAAGCCACTTTTAATTGGCTCGATTCCAATCGAATTAGACTTGTAACTCATCAAAAACGAACAAACCCGAAGTTATCATGAAATCAAAAATCACTTTTCATTGGCTCGAGTCCAATCGAATAAGACTAGTAATTCGTAAAAAAGGAACAAACCTCAAAAACCACTTTTCATTTTCTCGATTCCAATCAAATTAGACTCGCATTTCGCCAAAAATGAACAACCCCGAAGTTATCATGAATTCGAAAGCCACTATTCATTGGCTCGATTCAAATCGAATTAGACTAGCAATTCACTAAAAACGAACAAACCCGAAGTTCCCATGAAATGAAAAACCACTTTTCATTGGCTCGATTCCAATCGAATTAGACTAGCAATTCGCCAAAAATGAACAAATCCGGAGTTGTCATGAAATCAAAAACCACTTTTCATCGGCTCGATTCCAATCGAATTAGACTAGCAATTCACAAAAAACGAACAAACCCGAAGTTTTCATGAAATCAAAAACAACTTTCCATTGGCTCGGTTCCAATCGAATTAGACTAGCAATTCTCCAAAAACGAACGAACCCGGAGTTTTCATTAAATCAAAAACCACTTTTCATTGGCTCGGTTACAATCGAATTAGACTAGCAATTCGCCAAAACGAACAATCCCAAAGTTATCGTGAAATCAATAAGCACTTTTCATTGGCTTGATTCCAATCAAATTAGACTAGAACTTCGCTAAAAACGAACAAACCCGGAGTTTTCATGAAATCAAAAGCCACTTTTCATTGGCTCGATTCCAATCGAATTAGACTAGCAATTCACCAAAAATGAACAAACCCGGAGTTATCGTGAAATCAATAACCACTTTTCATTAGCTCTATTCCAATCGAATTAGACTTGCAATTCTTCAAGAACAAACAAACCTTGACTTATCTTGTAATGAAAAACCACTTTTCATTGGCTCGATTCCAATCGAGTTAGACTAGGAATTCGCCAAAAATGAACAATCCTGGAGTTATCATGAAATCAAAAACCACTTTTCATTGGCTCGATTCCAATCGAATTAGACTAGCAATTCGCCAAAAATGAACAAAGCCGAAGTTATCATGAAATCAAGAACCACTTTTCATTGGCTCGATTCCAATCGAATTAGACTAACAATTCGCCAAAAAACGAACAACCCCGAAGTTATCATGAAATTAAAGCCACTTTTCATTGGCTCGATTCCAATCGAATTAGACTAGCAATTCACCAAAAACGAACAAACAAGAAGTTAACCTGAAATCAAAAACCACTTTTCATTAGCTCGAGTCCAATCAAATTAGACTAGCAATTTGTAAAAAATGAACAAACCTCAAAAACCACTTTTCATTTGCTCGATTACAATCGAATTAGACTAGCAATTCGCCAAAAACAAGCAAACCAGAAGTTTTCATAAAATCAATAACCACTTTTCATTGGCTCGATTCCAATCGAATTAGACTAGAACTTCGCTAAAAACGACCAACCCGGAGTTTTCATGAAATCAAAAACCATTTTTCATTGGCTCGATTTCAATCGAATTAGACTAGCAATTCGCCAAAAATGAACAAACCCGGAGTTATCGTGAAATCAATAACCACTTTTCATTAGCTCTATTCCAATCGAACTAGACTTGCAATTCGCTAAAAATGAACAAACCCTGACTTATCTTGAAATGAAAACCACTTTTCATTTGCTCAATTCCAATCGAGTTAGACTAGGAATTTGCCAAAAATGAACAATCCTGGAGTTATCATGAAATCAAAAACCAATATTCATTCCTGGAGTTATCATGAAATCAAAAACCAATATTCATTGGCTTGTCTCCATTCGAATTAGACTAGCAATTTGCCAAAAATTAACAAACCCAAAGTTATCATGGAATCAGAAGCCACTTTTAATTGGCTCGATTCCAATCGAATTAGACTTGTAACTTGTCAAAAACGAACAAACCCGAAGTTATCATGAAATCAAAAATCACTTTTCATTGGCTCGAGTCCAATCGAATAAGACTAGTAATTCGTAAAAAATGAACAAACCTCAAAAACCACTTTTCATTCGCTCGATTCCAATCAAATTAGACTTGCATTTCGCAAAAAATGAACAACACCGAAGTTATCATGAATTCAAAAGCCACTTTTCGTTGGCTCGATTCCAATCGAATTAGACTAGCAATTCGCTAAAAATGAACAAACCCGAAGTTCTCATGAAATGAAAAACCACTTTTCATTGGCTCGATTCCAATCGACTTAGACTAGCAAATCGCCAAAAATGAACAAAGCCGAAGTTATCATGAAATCAAGAACCACTTTTCATTGGCTCGATTCCAATCGAATTTGACTAACAATTCGCCAAAAACAAACAACTCCAAAGTTATCATGAAATCAAAAGCCACTTTTCATTGGCTCGATTCCAATCGAATTAAACTAGCAATTCACCAAAAATGAACAAACCCGAAGTTATCCTGAAATCAAAAACCACTTTTCATTGGCTTGAATCAAATCGAATTAGACTAGCAATTTGTAAAAAATGAAAAAACCTCAAGAACCACTTTTCATTTGCTCGATTACGATCGAATTAGACTAGAACTTCACCAAAAATGAACAAATCCGGAGTTTCGTGAAATCAAAAACCAGTTTTCATTGGCTCGATTCCAATCGAATTAGACTAGCAATTCGCCAAAAATGAACAAACCCGGAGTTATCGTGAAATCAATAACCACTTTTCATTAGCTCTATTCCAATCGAATTAGACTTGCAATTCGCCAAAAACAAACAAACCTGGAGTTATCTTTAAATGAAAAACCACTTTTCATTGGCTCGATTCCAATCGAACTAAACTGGTAATTAGCTAAAAACGAACAAACCAAAGTTATCATGAAATCAAAAATCACTTTTCATTGGCTCGAGTCCAATCGAATTAGACTTGCAATTCGTAAAAAAGGAACAAACCTCAAAAATCACTTTTCATTGGCTCAATTCCAAGCGAATTAGACAAGCAATCACTAAAAGTGAACAAACCCGAAGTTATTATGAAATCAAAAACCACTTTTCATCAGCTCGATTCCAATCGAATTAGACTAGCAATTTGCCAAAAATGAACAAACCCGAAGTTTTCATGAAATCAAAAACCACTTTCCATTGGCTCGATTCCAATCGAATTAGACTAGTAATTCGCCAAAAACGAACAAACCCGAAGTTATTATGAAATCAAAAACCACTTTTCATCAGCTCGATTCCAATCGAATTAGACTAGCAATTCGCCAAAAATGAACAAACCCGAAGTTTTCATGAAATCAAAGACTACTTTTCATTGGCTCGGTTCCAATCGAATTAGACTAGCAATTCGCCAAAAATGAACAAACCCAAAGTTATCCTGAAATCAAAAAACACTTTTCATTGGCTCGATTCCAATCGAATTAGACTAGCAATTCGCCAAAAATGAACAAACCCGAAGTTCTCATGAAATGAAAAACCACTTTCCATTGGCTCGATTCCCATCGAATTAGACTAGTATCCCTTCATTGGCTCGAGTCCAATCGAATTAGACTCGCAATTCGCAGAAAATGATAAAACCCGAAGTTATCATGAAATCAAATGCCACTTTTCATTGGCTCGGTTCCAATCGAATTAGACTCGCAATTCGCAGAAAATGATAAAACCCGAAGTTATCATGAAATCAAATGCCACTTTTCATTGGCTCGGTTCCAATCGAATTAGACTCGCAATTCGCAGAAAATGATAAAACCCGAAGTTATCATGAAATCAAATGCCACTTTTCATTGGCTCGGTTCCAATCGAATTAGACTCGCAATTCGCAGAAAATGATAAAACCCGAAGTTATCATGAAATCAAATGCCACTTTTCATTGGCTCGGTTCCAATCGAATTAGACTCGCAATTCGCAGAAAATGATAAAACCCGAAGTTATCATGAAATCAAATGCCACTTTTCATTGGCTCGGTTCCAATCGAATTAGACTCGCAATTCGCAGAAAATGATAAAACCCGAAGTTATCATGAAATCAAATGCCACTTTTCATTGGCTCGGTTCCAATCGAATTAGACTCGCAATTCGCAGAAAATGATAAAACCCGAAGTTATCATGAAATCAAATGCCACTTTTCATTGGCTCGGTTCCAATCGAATTAGACTCGCAATTCGCAGAAAATGATAAAACCCGAAGTTATCATGAAATCAAATGCCACTTTTCATTGGCTCGGTTCCAATCGAATTAGACTCGCAATTCGCAGAAAATGATAAAACCCGAAGTTATCATGAAATCAAATGCCACTTTTCATTGGCTCGATTCCAATCAAATTAGATTAGCAATTCGCAAAAAATGAACAAAGCCGAAGTTATCACAAAATCAAAAACCACTTTTCATTGGCTCGAATCCAATCAAGTTAGACTACCAATTTGCCAAAAACGAACAATTATGAGGTTATCATGATATCAAAAGCTACTTTTATTTGGCTCGATTCCAATCGAATTAGACTAGTAATTCGTAAATAATGGACACACCCGAAGTTATCATGAAATAAAAAATCACTATTCATTGGCACGAGTCGAATTGAATTAAACTAGCAATTCGTAAAAAACCAACAAACCTCAAAAACCATTTTTCATTTGCTCGATTCCAATCGAATTAGACTAGCGATTTGCCAAAAATGAACAGACCCGAAGTTATCATGAAATCAAAAACCACTTTTCATTGGCTCGATTCCAATTGTGTTAGACTAGCAATTCGCCAAAAACGAACAAACCCGAAGTTATCATGAAATAAAAAATCACTTTTCATTGGCTCGACTGGCAATTCATCAAAAATGAACAAACCTGAAGTTATCATGAAATGAAAAACCACTTTTCATTAACTCGATTTCAATCAAATTAGATTAGCAATTCGTCGAAATCGAACAAATCCGAAGTTGTCATGAAATCAAAAACCACTTTTCATTGGCTCGATTCCAATCAAATTTGACTTGCAATTCGTCAAAAATGAATAACCTCGAAGTTACCATGAAATCAAAAGCCCCTTTTAATTGGCTCGATTCCAATCGATTTAGACTAGCAATTCGCCAAAAATGAACAAACCCGAAGTTTTCATGAAATCAAAAACACTTTTCATTGGCTCGATTCCAATCGAATTAGACTAGCAATTCGGTAAAAATGAACAAACCCGAAGTTATCGTGAAATCAGTAACCACTTTTCATTAGCTCTGTTCCAATCGAATTAGACAAGCAATTCGCCAAAAATAAACAAACCCGGAGTTATCATGAAATCAAAAACCACTTTTCATTGGCTCGATTCTAATCGAATTAGACAAGCAATTCGCCAAAATCGAACAACCCGAAGTTGTCATGAAATTAAAAACCACTTTTCATTAGCTCGATTCCAAACGAATTAGACTAGCAATTGCCAAAAATGAAAAACCCAGAAGTTATCATGAAATTAAAAACGACTTTTCATTGGCTCGATTCCAATAGAATTAGACTTGCAATTCGCCAAAAACTAACAAACCCGAAGTTATCATGAAATCAAAAAACCACTTTTCATCGGCTTGAATCCATTCGAATTAGACTAGCAATTTGCCAAAAACGAACAAACCCAAAGTAATCATGGAATCAAAGCCACTTTTAATTGGCTCGATTCCAATCGAATTAGACTAGTATCTCGTCAAAAACGAACAAACCCGAAGTTATCATGAAATCAAAAATTAATTTTGATTGGCTCGAGTCCAATCGAATAAGACTAGCAATTCGTAAAAAATGAACAAACCTCAAAAACCACTTTTCATTTGATCGATTCCAATAAAATTAGACTCGCATTTCGCCAAAAACGAACAACCCCAAAGTTATCATGAAATCAAAAGCCACTTTTCATTGGCTAAATTCCAATCGAATTAGACTAGCAATTCTCCAAAAATGAACAAACCCGAAATTATCCTGAAATCAAAAACCACTTTTCATTGGCTCGAATCCAATCGAATTAGACTAGCAATTTGTAAAAAATAAAAAAACCTCAAAAACCACTTTTCATTTGCTCGATTCCAATCGAATTAGACTAGCAATTCGCCAAAAATGAACAAACCCGGAGTTATCCTGAAATCAATAACCACTTTTCATTAGCTCTATTCCAATCGAATTAGACTTGCAATTCGCCAAAAACAAACAAACCCGGAGTTATCTTGAAATGAAAAACCGCTTTCCATTGGCTCGATTCCAATCGAGTTAGACTAATAATTCGCCAAAAATGAACAATCCTGGAGTTATCATGAAATCAAAAACCACTTTTCATTTGCTCGATTCCAATCGAATTCGACTAGCGATTTGCCAAAAATGAACAGACCCGAAGTTTTCATGAAATTAAAAACCACTTTTCATTGGCTCGATTCCAATCGAATTAGACTTACAATTCGGCAAAAACGAACAAACCCGGAGTTATCGTGAATCAATAACTACTTTTCATTAGCTCTATTCCAATCGAATTAAACTAGCAATTCGCCAAAAACAATCAAACCTGGAGTCATCATGAAATGAAAATTCAATTTTTATTGGCTCGATTCCAATCGAATTAGACAAGCAATTTGCCAAAATCGAACATCCCGAAGTTGTCATGAAATCAACAATCACTTTTCACTGGCTCGATTCCAATCGAATTAGACTAGCAATTCGCCAAAAACGAACAACCCCGAAATTAGCATGAAATTAAAAACCACTTTTCATTGGCTCGATTCCAATAGAATTAGACTAGCAATACGCCAAAAATGAACAAACCCGAAGTTATCATGAAATCAAAAATCACTTTTCATTGGCTTGACTCCATTCGAATTAGACTAGCAATTCGCCAAAAAAGAACAAACCCAAAGTTAACGTGGAATCAAAAGCCACTTTTAATTGGCTCGATTCCAATCGAATTAGACTAGTAACTCGTCAAAAATGAACAAACCCGAAGTTATCATGAAATCAAAAATCACTTTTCATTGGCTCGATTCCAATCGAATTAGACTAACAATTCGCCAAAAATGAACAAACCCGAAGTTATCATGAAATCAAAAATCACTTTTCATTGGCTCGATTCCAATCGAATTAGACTAACAATTCGCCAAAAATGAACAACCCCGAAGTTATCATGAAATTAAAAGCCACTTTTCATTGGCTCGATTCCAGTCGAATTAGACTAGCAATTCACCAAAAATGAACAAACTCGAAGTTATCCTGAAATCAAAAACCACTTTTCATTGGCTCGAGTCCAATCGAATTAGACTAGCAATTTGTAAAAAATGAAAAAACCTCAAAAACTACATTTCATTTGCTCGATTACAATCGATTTAGACTAGCAATTCGCCAAAAACGCGCAAACCCGATGTTTTCATGAAATCAATAACCACTTTTCATTGGCTCGATTCTAATGAAATTGGACTAGAACTTTGGTAAAAATGAACAAACCCGGAGTTTTCATGATATCAAAAACCACTTTTCATTGGCTCGATTCCAATCGAATTAGACTAGCAATTCGCCAAAAATGAACAAACCCGAAGTTATCATGAAATCAAAAACCACTTTTCATTGGCTCGATTCCAATCGAATTAGACTAGCAATTCGCCAAAAATGAACAAACCCGAAGTTATCGTGAAATCAATAACCACTTTTCATTAGCTCTATTCCGATCGAATTAGACTTGCAATTTGCTAGAAACAAACAAACCCGGAGTTATCTTGAAATGAAAAACCACTTTTCATTGGCTCGATTCCAATCGAGTTAGACTAGCAATTAGCCAAAAATGAACAATCCTGGAGTTATCATGAAATCAAAAACCACTTTTCATCTGCTCGATTCCAATCGAATTAGACTAGCGATTTGCCAAAAACGAATAGACCCAAAGTGATCATGAAATCAAAAACCACTTTTCACTGGCTCGATTCCAATTGAGTTAGACTAGCAATTCGCCAAAAACGAACAAGCCCAAATTTATCATGAAATAAAAAATCACTTTTCATTGGCTCGATTCCAATTGAATTAGACTAGCAATTCGCCAAAAATGAACAAACTCGAAGTTTTCGTGACATCAAAAACCACTTTTCATCGGCTCGATTCCAATCGAACTAGACTAGCAATTAGCTAAAAACGAACAAACCCAAAGTTATCCTGAAATCAAAAAACAATTTTCATTGGCTCGATTCCAATCGAACTAGACTAGCAATTAGCTAAAAACGAACAAACCCAAAGTTATCCTGAAATCAAAAAACAATTTTCATTGGCTCGATTCCAATCGAACTAGACTAGCAATTAGCTAAAAACGAACAAACCCAAAGTTATCCTGAAATCAAAAAACAATTTTCATTGGCTCGATTCCAATCGAACTAGACTAGCAATTAGCTAAAAACGAACAAACCCAAAGTTATCCTGAAATCAAAAAACAATTTTCATTGGCTCGATTCCAATCGAATTAGATTAGCAATTTGCCAAAAATGAACAAACCTGGAGTTATCCTGAAATAAAAAAACACTTTTCATTGGATCGATTCCAATCGAATTAGACTCGCAATCCGCCAAAAATGAACAAACTCGAAGTTTTCGTGACATCAAAAACCACTTTTCATTGGCTCGATTCCAATCGAACTAGACTAGCAATTAGCTAAAAACGAACAAACCCAAAGTTATCCTGAAATCAAAAAACAATTTTCATTGGCTCGATTCCAATCGAATTAGACTAGCGATTCGCCAAAAATGAACAAACCCGAAGTTTTCGTGAAATCAAAAACCACCTTTCATTGGCTCAATTCCAATCGAATTAGACTAGCAATTCGCAAAAAATGAACAAACCCGAAGTTATCGTGAAATCAATAACCACTTTTCATTGGCTCGATTCCAATCGAATTAGACTAGCGATTCGCCAAAAATGAACGAACCTGGAGTTATCCTGAAATAAAAAAACACTTTTCATTGGCTCGATTCCAATCGAATTAGACTCGTAATTCGCCAAAAATGAACCAACCTGAAGTTTTCGTGACATCAAAAACCACTTTTCATTGGCTCGATTCCAATCGAACTAGACTAGCAATTAGCTAAAAACGAACAAACCTAAAGTTATCCTGAAATCAAAAAACAATTTTCATTGGCTCGATTCCAATCGAATTAGACTAGCAATTCGCCAAAAATGAACAAACCTAAAGTTTTCGTGAAATCAAAAACCACTTTTCATTGGCTCGATTCCAATTTTTGCTAAAAATGAACAAACCCGAAGTTTTCGTGAAATCAAAAACCACTTTTCATTGGCTCGATTCCAATCGAACTAGACTAGCAATTAGCTAAAAACGAACTAACCCGAAGTTATCATGAAATCAAAAATCACTTTTCATTGGCTCGAGTCCGATCGAATTAGACTAGTAAGTCTTAAAAAATGAACAAACCTCAAAACCACTTGTCATTGGCTCAATTCCAATCGAATTAGACTTGCAATTCGCCAAAAATGAACCACCCCGAAGTTATCATGGAATCGAAAGCCACTTTTCATTGGCTCGATTCCAATCGAATTGGACTAGCAATTCAACAAAAATGAACAAACCCGAAGTTATCATGAAATCAAAAACAACTTTTCATCGGCTCGATCCCAATCGAATTAGACTATCGCCAAAAACGAACAAACTCGAAGTTTTCATGAAATCAAAAACCACTTTTCATTGGCTCAATTCCAATCGAATTAGACTAGCAATTCCCCAAAAAGGAACAAACCCGGAGTTTTCATGAAATCAAAAACCACTTTTCATTAGCTCGATTCCAATCGAATTAGACTAGCAATTCGCCAAAAACGAACAAACCCAAAGTTATCGTGAAATCAATAAGCAATTTTCATTGGCTCGATTCCTATAGAATTAGACTAGCAATTCGCCAAAAATGAACGAACCTGGAGTTATCCGGAAATCAAAAAACACTTTTCATTGGCTCGATTCCAATCGAATTAGACTAGCAATTCGCCAAAAACGAACAAGGCCGAAGTTATCACAAAATCAAAAGCCACTTTTCATTGCCTCGATTCCATTTGAGTTAGACTAGCAATTCACCCAAAACGAACAAACCCGAAGTTATCATGAAATCATAAGCTACTTTTCATCGGCTCGATTCACATCGAATTAGACTAGTAATTCGCAAAAAATGAACAAACCCGAAGTTATCATGAAATCAAAAATCACTATTCATTGGCATGAGTCCAATCGAATTAGACTAGCAATTCGTAAAAAACTAACAAACCTCAAAAACCACTTTTCATTTGCTTGATTCCAATCGAATTAGACTAGGGATTTGCCAAAAACGAACAAACCCGAAGTTATCATAAAATCAAAAACCACTTTTCATTGGCTCGATTCCAATCGAGTTAGACAAGCAATTCGCCAAAAGCGAACAAACCCGAAGTTATCATGAAATACAAACCCACTTTTCATTAGCTCGATTCCAATCAAGTTAGACTAGCAATTCTCCAAAAATGAACAAACTCGAAGTTAAAGTTAAATCAAAAACCACTTTTCGTTGGCTCGATTCCAATCAAATTAGACTAGCTATTCACGAAAATCGAACAAACCCGAAGTTGTCATGAAATCAAAAACCACTTTTCACTGGCTCGATTCCAATCGAATTAGACTTGCAATTCATCAAAAATGAACAACCCCGAAACTACCATGAAATCAAAAGCCACTTTTAATTGGCTCGATTCCAATCAAATTAGACTAGCAATTCGCCAAAAATGAACAAACCCGAGGTTTTCATGAAATCAAAAACAACTTTTCATTAGCTCGAATCCAATCGAATTAGACTAGCAATTCGCCAAAAACGAACAAGCTCGGAGTTATCATTAAATCAATAACCACTTTTCATTAGCTCTATTCCAATCAAGTTAGACTAGCAATTCGCCAAAAATAAACAAACCCGGAGCTATACTGAAATCAAAAACCACTTGCCATTGGCTCGATTCCAATCTAATTAGACAAGTAATTCGCCAAAATCGAACAACCCGATGTTGTCATGAAATAAAAAACCACTTTTCATTGGCTCGATTCTAATCGAATTAGACTAGCAATTCGTAAAAAATGAACAACTCCGAAGTAATAATGAAATCAAAAGCCACTTTTCACTGGCTCAATTCCAATCAAATTAGAATAGCAATTTGCCAAATACGAACAAACCCGAAGTTATCATGAAGTCAAAATCCACTTTTCATTGTCTCGACTCCAATCGAATTAGACTAGTAATTCTCCAAAAATGAACAAACCCGAAGTTATCATGAAATCAAAAATCACTTTTCATTAGCTCGAGTCCAATCGAATTAGACTAGAAATTCGTAAAAAATGAACAAACCTCAAAAATGACTTTTCATTTGCTCGATTCCAATCAAATTAGAATCGCAATTCGCCAAAAGAACCACCCCGAAGTTATCATGAAATCGAAAGCCACTTTTCATTGGCTCGATTCCAATCAAATTAGACTAGTAATTCGCCAAAAACGAACAAACCCGAAGTTATCAAGTAGTCAAAAACCACTTTTCATTGGCTCGACTCCAATCGAATTCGACTAGCAATTCGCCAAAAATGAAGAAACCCGAAGTTATCAAGAAATCAAAAGCCACTTTTCATTGGCTCAATTCCAATCGAATTAGACAAGTAATTCGCCAAAAACGAACAAACCCGAAGTTATCATGAAATCAAAAATCACTTTTCATTAGCTCGAGTCCAATCGAATTTGACTAGCAATTCTTAAAAAATGAACAAACCTCGAAAACCACTTTTCATTTGCTCGATTCCAATCGAATTAGACTCGCAATTCGCTAAAAATGAACCATCGCGAAGTTATCATGAAATCGAAAGACACTTTTCATTGGCTCGATTCCAATCGAATTGTACTAGCAATTTGCTAAAAATAAACAAACCCGAAGTTATCATGAAATGAAAAACCACTTTTCATTAGCTCGACTCCAATCGAATTAGAATACCAATTCGCCGAAAATGAACAAACCCGAAGTTATCATTAAATTAAAAACCACTTTTCATTGGTTCGAGTCCAACTGAATTAGACAAGCAATTCGCCAAAAATGAGCAAACCCAAAGTAATAATGAAAAATAAAACCACTTTTCAATGGATTGATTCAAATCGAATTAGACTAGCAATTCGCCGAAAACGAACAAACCCGAAGTTGTCAGGAGACCAAAAACAACTTTTCATTGGCTCGATTCCAATCGAATTAGACTAGCAATTCGCCAAAAATGAACGAACCCGAAGTTATCACGAGATCAAAAACCACTTTTCATTGCCTCGATTCCAATCGAATTAGACTAGCAATTCGCCAAAAATGAATAAACCTGTAGTTATCATGAAATCAAAAACCACTTTTCATTGGCTCGATTGCAATCGAATTAGACTAGCAATTCGCTAAAAACGAACAAACCTTAAAAACCACTTTTCAATGGCTCAATTCCAATGGAATTAGACTAGCAATTCGCCAAAAATGAACAAACTCGAAGTTTTCATGAAATCAAAAACCACTTTTCATTGGATCGATTACAATCGAATTAGACTAGCAATTCACTAAAAATGAACCAACCCGAAGCTATCATGAAATCAAAAATAACTTTTCATTGGCTTGATTCCAATTGAATTAGACTAGCAATTCGTCAAAAATGAACAAACCCAAAGTTATCACGAAATCAAAAACCACTTTCCATTGGCTCGATTCCAATCGAATAAGACTAGCAATTCGTCAAAAATGAACAAACCTCAAAAACCACTTTTCATTTGCTCGATTCCAATCGAATTAGACTAGCAATTCGCCAAAAACAAACAAACTCGAAGGTATCATGAAATCAAAAACCACTTTTCATTAGCTCAATACCAATCAAGTTAGACTAGCAATTCGCCAAAAACAAAGAAACCTAAAGTTATCATGAAATCGAAAACTACTTTTCATTCGCTCGATTCCAATCGAATTAGACTAGCAATTCACCAAGAACGAACAATCCTAAAGTTATCATGAAATCAAAAACCACTTTTCATTGGCTCGATACAATTTGCTAAAAATAAGTAAACCCGAAGTTATCATGAAATCAAAAACCACTTTTCATTGGCTCGATTCCAATCGAATTAGACTAGCAATTCACCAAGAACGAACAATCCTAAAGTTATCATGAAATCAAAAACCACTTTTCATTGGCTCGATTCCAATCGAATTAGACTAGCAATTCGCCAAAATTGAACAAACCCGAAGTTATTATGAAATCAAAAACCACGTTTCAGTGGCTCGATTCCAATTGAATTAGACTAGCAGTTCGCCAAAAATGAACAAACCTGAAGTTGTCAAGAGACCAATAACCACTTTTCATTGGCTTGATTCCAATCGTATTAGACTAACAATTCGCCAAAAAATGAACGAACCCGAAGTTATCATGAGATCAAAAACCACTTTTTACTGGCTCGATTCCAATCATATTAGACTAGCAATTCGCCAAAAACGAAGAAACCTGTAGTTATCATGAAATCAAAAACCACTTTTCAACGGCTCGATTGCAATTGAATTAGACTAGCAATTCGCTAAAGACGAACAAACCTTAAAAACCAATTTTCATTGGCTCGATTCTAATACAGTTAGAATAGCAATTCGCCAAAATCAAACAAACTCGGAATTTTCATGAAATCAAAAATCACTTTTCATTGGCTCGATTACAATCGAATTCGACTAGTAATTCGATAAAGATGAACAAACCCGAAGTTATCATGAAATCAAAAACCACTTTTCATTGGCTCGATTCCAATCAAATTAGACTAGCAATTCGCCAAAAATGAACAAACCCGAACTTATCATGAAATCAAAAGCCACTTTTCATTAGCTCGATTCCAATCGAATTATACTAGCAATTCGCCAAAATGAACAAACCGAAAGTTATCATGAAATCAAAAATCACTTTTCATTGGATCGGGTCCAATCGAATTAGAATAGCAATTCATCAAAAATGAGAAAGTCTCAAAAACCACTTTTCATTTGCTCCATTCCAATTGAATTAGACTAGTAATTCGCCAAAAACGAGCCAACCCGAAGTTATCATGAAATCAAAAACCACTTTTCATTGGCTCGATACCAATCGAGTTAGACTAGCAATTCGTCAAAAATGAACAAACCTCAAAAACCACTTTTCATTGGGCCGATTCCAATCGAATTAGACTAGTAATTCGCCAAAAACGAGCCAACCCGAAGTTATCATGAAGTCAAAAACTACTTTTCACTGGCTCGACTCCAATCGAATTAGACTAGTAATTCGCCAAAAACGAGCCAACCCGAAGTTATCATGAAGTCAAAAACTACTTTTCACTGGCTCGACTCCAATCGAATTAGACTAGCAATTCGTCAGAAACGAACAAACCCGAAGTTATCATGAAGTCAAAAACTACTTTTCACTGGCTCGACTCCAATCGAATTAGACTAGCAATTCACCAAAAATGAAAAAACCCGAAGTTATCATGAAATCAAAAGCCACCTTTCATTGGCTCGATTCCAATCTAATTATACAAGTAATTCGCCAAAAATGAACAAGCCCGAAGTTATCATGAAATGAAAAATAACTTTTCATTAGCTCGAGTCCAATCGAATTAGACTAGCAATTCGTAAAAAATGAACAAACCTCAAAAACCACTTTTCATTTGCTCGCTTCGAATCGAATTAGAGTTGCAATTCACCAAAAACGAACCACCCCGAAATTATCATGAAATCGAAAGCCACTTTTCATTGGCTCGATTCCAATCAAATTAGACTAGCAATTCGCCAAAAACGAACAAACCCGAAGTTATCATGAAGTTAAAAACCACTTTTCATTGGCTCGACTCCAATCGAATTAGACTAGCAATTCGCCAAAAATGAAGAAACCCAAAGTTATCAAGAAATCAAAAGCCACTTTGCATTGGCTCGATTCCAATCGAATTAGACAAGTAATTTGCCAAAAATGAACAAACCCGAAGTTATTATGAAATCAAAAATCACTTTTCATTAGCTAGAGTCCAACTGAATTAGACTAGCAATTCGTGAAAAATGAACAAACCTCCAAAACCACTTTTCATTTGCTCGATTCCAATCGAATTAGACTCGCAATTTGCCAAAAATGAACCACGCCGAAGTTATCATGAAATCGAAAGCCACTTTTCAATGGCTCGATTCCAGTCGAATTAGACTAGCAATTTGCTAAAAAAGAACAAACCCAAAGTTAAAATGAAAATCCACTTTTCATTAGCTCGACTCCAATCGAATTAGAATACCGATTCGCCAATAACGAACAAACCCGAAGTTATCATGAAATCAAAAACCACTTTTCATTGGCTCGATTCCAACTGAATTAGACAAGCAATTCGCCAAAAATGAACAAACCCAAAGTTATCATGAAAAATAAAACCACTTTTCAATGGCTCGATTCAAATCGAATTAGACTAGCAATTCGTCGAAAACGAACAAACCCGAAGTTGTCAGGAGATCAAAAACAACTTTTTATTGGCTCGATTCCAATCGAATTAGACTAGCAATTCGCCAAAAATGAATGAACCCGAAGTTATCATGAGATCAAAAACCATTATTCATTACCTCGATTCTAATCGAATTAGACTATCAATTCGCCAAAAACGAACAAACCTGTAGTTATCATGAAACCAAAAACCACTTTTCATTAGCTCGATTGTAATCGAATTAGACTAGCAATTCGCTAAAAATGAACAAACCTTAAAAACCACTTTTCAATGGCTCAATTCCAATGGATTAGACTAGCAATTCGAAAAAACGAACAAACTCGAAGTTTTCATGAAATCAAAAACCACTTTTCATTGGCTCGATTACAATCGAATTAGACTCGCATTTCGTTAAAAACGAAACAACCCGAAGTTATCATGAAATAAAAAACAACTTTTCATTGGCTGGATTCCAATCGAATTAGACTAGCAATTCGCCAAAAATGAACAAACCCAAAGTTATCATGAAATAAAAAACCACTTTTCCTTGGTTCGATTCCAATCGAATTAGACTAGCAATTCGTCAATAACGAACAAACCTAAAAAACCACTTTTCATTTGCTCGATTCCAACCGAATTATACTAGCAATTCGCCAAAAATGAACAAACCCGAAGTTTTCATGAAATCAATAACCATTTTTCATTGGCTCGATACAATTTGCCCAAAATGAACAAACCCGAAGTTATCATGAAATCAAAAATTACTTTTCATTGGCTCGATTCCAATCGAATTAGACTTGCAATTAGCTAAAAACAAACATACCCGAAGTTATCATGAAATCAAAAACCACTTTTCATTAGCTCGATTCCAATCGAATTAGTTTAGCAATAAGCCAAAATCGAACAAACTCGAAGTTATCATGAAATCCAAAACCTCTTTTCATTGGCTCGATTCCAATCGAATTAGACTAGCAATTCGGCAAAAATGAACGAATCCGAAGTTATCATGAGATCAAAAACCACTTTTCATTGGCTCGATTGTAATTGAATTAGACTAGCAATTCGCCAAAAATGAACAAACCAAAAGTTATCATGAAATCAGAAACCACTTTTCATTGGTTCGATTCCAATCGAGCTAGACTAGCTATTTGCCAAAAAGGAACAGACTAGAAGTTAGCATGAAATCGAAAACCGCTTTTCGTTGGCTCGATTCCATTCGAATTAGACTAGCAATTCGCCAAGAACTAACAAACCCAAAGTTATCATGAAATAAAAAACAATTTTTCATTGGCTCGATACAATTTGCCCAAAAAGAACAAACTCGAAGTTATCATGAAATCCAAAACCACTTTTCATTGGTTCGATTCCAATCGAGCTAGACTAGCTATTTGCCAAAAAGGAACAGACTAGAAGTTAGCATGAAATCGAAAACCGCTTTTCGTTGGCTCGATTCCATTCGAATTAGACTAGCAATTCGTCAAAAATGAACAAACCTTAAAAACCACTTTTCAATGGCTCGACTCCAATCGAATTAGATTAGCAATAAGCCAAAATCGAACAAACTCGAAGTTATCATGAAATCCAAAACCACTTTTCATTGGTTCGATTCCAATCGAGCTAGACTAGCTATTTGCCAAAAAGGAACAGACTAGAAGTTAGCATGAAATCGAAAACCGCTTTTCGTTGGCTCGATTCCATTCGAATTAGACTAGCAATTCGTCAAAAATGAACAAACCTTAAAAACCACTTTTCAATGGCTCGACTCCAATCGAATTAGATTAGCAATAAGCCAAAATCGAACAAACTCGAAGTTATCATGAAATCCAAAACCACTTTTCATTGGCTCGATTCCAATCGAATTAGACTTGCAATTAGCTAAAAACAAACATACCTGAAGTTATCATGAAATCAAAAACCACTTTTCTTTGGCTCGATTCCAATTGAATTAGATTAGCAATAAGCCAAAATCGAACAAACCCGAAGTTATCATGAAATCCAAAACCTCTTTTCATTGGCTCAATTCAAATCGAATTAGGCTAGCAATTCAGCAAAAACGAACGAACCCGAAGTTACCATGAGATCAAAAACCACTTTTCATTGGCTCGATTGTAATTGAAATAGACTAGTAATTCGCCAAAAATGAACAAACCAAAAGTTATCATGAAATCAGATACCACTTTTCATTGGTTCGATTCCAATCGAGCTAGACTGGCTATTTGCCAAAAAGGAACAGACTAGAAGTTAGCATGAAATCGAAAACCGCTTTTCCCTGGCTCGATTCCAATCGAATTAGACTAGCAATTCGCCAAGAACTAACAAACCCAAAGTTATCATGAAATCAAAAACAATTTATCATTGGCTCGATACAATTTACCCAAAAAGAACAAACTCGAAGTTATCATGAAATCAAAAATCACTTTTCATTGGCTCGATTCCAATCGAATTA
>NW_019258640.1:33936-51620 GCF_002742605.1 Olea europaea var. sylvestris
TCATTGGCTCGTTTCCAATCGAAATAGACTTGCAATTCGTCGTAAACGAACAAACTCGGAGTTTTCATGAAATCAAAAACCACATTTCATTGGCTATATTCCAATCGAATTAGACTCGCAATTCGCCAAAAACGAACAAGCCCGAAGTTTTCATGAAATCAAAAACATCTTTTCAATGGCTTGATTCCAATCGAATTAGACTAGCAACTAGCTAAAAACGAACAAACCCGAAGTTATCAAGAAATCAAAAATAACTTTTCATTGGCTCGAGTCTAATCGAATTAGACAAGTAATTCTTAAAACAGGAACAAACCTCAAAAACAACTTTTCATTGGCTCAATTTCAATCGAATTAGACTAGCAATTCTCCAAAATCGAACAAACCCGGTGTTATCATGAAATCCAAAACCACTTTTCATTGGCTCGATTCCAATCGAATTAGACTAGCAATTCGCCAAAATCGAATGAACCCGAAGTTATCATGAAATTAAAAATCGCTTTTCATTGGCTCGATTCCAATCGAATTAGA
Source organism: Olea europaea var. sylvestris (assembly GCF_002742605.1). Classification (NCBI taxonomy): domain Eukaryota; kingdom Viridiplantae; phylum Streptophyta; class Magnoliopsida; order Lamiales; family Oleaceae; genus Olea; species Olea europaea. Next base: position 34,465 of record NW_019258640.1, read on the forward strand.
ATAGCAATTCGCCAAAAACGAACAAACCCAGAGTTTTCATGAAATCAAAAACTACTTTTCATTGGCTCGATTCCAATCGAACTAGACTCGCAATTCGCCAAAAACGAACAAGCCCGAAGTTTTCATGAAATCAAAAACCACTTTTCAAAGGCTCGATTCCAACCGAATTAGACTAGCAATTAGCTAAAAACGAACAAACCTAAAGTTATCAAGAAATCAAAAATAACTTTTCATTGGCTCGAGTCTAATCGAATTAGACAAGCAATTCTTAAAACAGGAACAAACCTCAAAAACCACTTTTCATTGGCTCAATTCCAATCGAATTAGACTAGCAATTCGCTAAAAATGAACAAAACCGAAGTTAACATTAAATCAAAAATAACTTTTCATTCACTCGAGTCCAATCGAATTAGACTAGCAATTCGCCAAAAACGAACAAACCCAATGTTATCATGGAATCAAAAACCGCTTTTCATTCGCTCGATTCCAATCGAATTAGACTAGCAATTCGCCAAAAACGAACAAACCCAATGTTATCATGGAATCAAAAACCGCTTTTCATTCGCTCGATTCCAATCGAATTAGACTAGCAATTCGCCAAAATCGAACAAACCCAATGTTATCATGAAATCAAAAACCGCTTTTCATTTGCTCGATTCCAATCGAATTAGACTAGCAATTCGCCAAAAATGAAATAACCCAGAGTTTTCCTGAAATCAAAAACCACTTTTCATTGGCTCGATTCCAATCGAACTAGACTCGTAATTCCCCGAAAATGAACAAGCCCGAAGTTTTCATGAAATCAAAAACCGCTTTTCAATGGCTCGATTCCAATCGAATTAGACTAGCAATTAGCTAAAAATGAACAAACCCGAAGTTATCAAGAAATCAAAAATAACTTTTCATTAGCTCGAGTCTAATCGAATTAGACAAGCAATTTGTAAAAAAGGAAAAAACCTCAAAAACCACTTTTCATTGGCTCAATTTCAATCGAATTAGACTAGCAATTTGCCAAAAATGAACAAAACCGAAGTTATCATGAAATCAAAAATAACTTTTCATTGACTCGAGTCCAATCGAGTTAGACTAGCAATTCGTAAAAAAGGAACAAACCTCAAAAACCACTTTTCATTGGCTCATTTCCAATCGAAATAGACTAGCAATTCGTCGAAAACGAACAAACTTGGAGTTTTCATGAAATCAAAAACCACGTTTCATTGACTTGATTCCAATCGAATTAGACTAGCAATTCGCCAAAAACGAACAAACACGGAGTTTTCATGAAATCAAAAACCACATTTCATTGGCTCGATTCCAATCAAATTAGACTAGCAATTCGCCAAAAATGAACAAACCCGGAGTTTTAATGAAATCGAAAACAACTTTTCATTGGCTCGATTCCAATCGAATTAGACTAGCAATTCGCCAAAATTGAACAAACCCGAAAGTTATCATGAAATCAAAAATCGCTTTTCATTGGCTCGATTCCAATCGAATTAGACTTGCAGTTCGCCAAAAATTAACAAACCCAGAGTTTTCATGAAATCAATAACCACTTTTCATTGGCTCGATTCCAATCGAATTAGACTAGCAATTCTCCAAAATCGAACAAACCCGGTGTTATCATGAAATCAAAAACCGCTTTTCATTGGCTCGATTCCAATCGAATTAGACTAGCAATTCGCCAAAAACGAACACCCAAAGTTTCCATGAAATCAAAAACCACTTTTCAATGGCTCGATTCCAATCGAATTAGACTAGCAATTAGCTAAAAACGAACATACCCGAAGTTATCAAGAAATCAAAAATAACTTTTCATTGGCTCGAGTCTAATCGAATTAGACAAGCAATTCGTAAAAAAGGAACAAACCTCAAAAAACACTTTTCATTGGCTCAATTCCAATCGAATTAGACTAGCGATTCGCTAAAAATGAACAAACCCGAACTTATCATGAAATCAAAAATAACTTTTCATTGACTCGAGTCCAATCGAATTAGACAAGCAATCCGTAAAAAAAGAACAAACCTCAAAAACCACTTTTCATTGGCTCGTTTCCAATCGAAATAGACTAGCAATTCGTCGAAATTGAACAAACCCAGAGTTTTCATGAAATCAAAAACCACATTTCATTAGCTCGATTCCAATCGAATAAGACTAACAATTCGCCAAAAACGAACAAACCCGGAGTTTTCATGAAATCAAAAACCACGTTTCATTGGCTCGATTCCAACCAAATTAGACTAGCTATTCGCTAAAAACGAACAAACCCGTAGTTTTCATGAAATCAAAAACAACTTTTCATTGGCTTGATTCCAATCGCATTAGACTAGCAAGTTGCCAAAATTGAACAAATCGGAAGTTATCAAGAAATCAAAAACCGCTTTTCATTGGCTCGATTCCAATCGAATTAGATAGCAATTCGCCAAAAATGAACAAACCCAGAGTTTTCATGAAATAAAAAACCACTTTTCATTGGCTCGATACCAATCAAATTAGACTAGCAATTCTCCAAAATCGAACAAACCCGGTGTTATCATGAAATCCAAAACCACTTTTCATTGGCTCGATTCCAATCGAATTAGACTAGCAATTCGCCAAAATAGAACAAATCCGAAGTTATCATGAAATCAAAAACCGCTTTTCATTGGCTCGATTCCAATCGAATTAGACTAGCAATTCGCCAAAATAGAACAAATCCGAAGTTATCATGAAATCAAAAACCGCTTTTCATTGGCTCGATTCCAATCGAATTAGACTAGCAATTCGTCAAAAACGAACAAACCCAGAGTTTTCAGGTAATCAAAAACCACTTTTCATTGGCCCGATTTCAATCGAACTAGACTCGCAATTCGCCAAAAATGAACAAGCCCGAAATTTTCATGAAATCGAAAACCACTTTTCAATGGCTTGATTCCAATCGAATTAGACTAGCAATTAGCTAAAAATGAACAAACCCGAAGTTATCAAGAAATCAAAAATAACTTTTCATTGGCTCGAGTCTAATCGAATTAGACAAGTAATTCGTAAAAAAAGGAACAAACCTCAAAAACCACTTTTCATTGGCTCAATTTCAATCGAATTAGACTAGAAATTCGCTAAAAATGAACAAACCCGAAGTTATCATGAAATCAAAAATCACTTTTCATTAACTCGTTTCCAATCGAAATAGACTAGCAATTCGCTAAAAATGAAAAACCCGGAGTTTTCATGAAATCAAAAACCACGTTTCATTGGCTTGATTCCAATCAAATTAGACTAGCAATTCGCCAAAAAACGAACAAACCTGGAGTTTTCATGAAATCAAAAACAACTTTTCATTGGCTCGATTCCAATCGAATTAGACTAGCAATTCGTCAAAATAGAACAAACTCGAAGTTATCATGAAATCAAAAACTGCTTTCATTGGCTCGATTCCAATCGAATTAGACTAGCAATTCGCCAAAAACGAACAAACCCAGAGTTTTTGTGAAATCAAAAACCACTTTTTATTGGCTCGATTCCAATCGAATTAGACTAGCAATTCTCCAAAATCGAGCAAACCCGGTGCTATCATGAAATCCAAAACCACTTTTCATAGGCTCGATTCCAATCCAATTAGACTAGCAATTTGCCAAAATCCAACTAACCCGAAGTTATTATGAAATTAAAAACCGCTTTTCATTGGCTCGATTCCCATCGAATTAGACTAGCAATTCGCTAAAAATGAACAGACCCGAAGTTATCATGAAATCAAAAACCACTTTTCATTAACTCGTTTCCAATCGAAATAGACTAGCAATTCGCCAAAAACGAAAAACCCGGAGTTTTCATGAAATCAAAAACCACTTTTCATTGGCTCGATTCCAATCGAATTAGACTAGCAATTCGCCAAAAACGAACAAGCCCAGAGTTCTTGTGAAATCAAAAACCACTTTTCGTTAGCTCGATTCCAATCGAATTGGACTAGCAATTCTCCAAAATCGAACAAACCCGGTGTTATCATGAAATCCAAAACCACTTTTCATTGGCTTGATTCCAATCGAATTAGACTAGCAATTCGCTAAAAAAGAACAAGCCCGGAGTTTTCATGAAATCAAAAACAACTTTTCATTGGCTCGATTCCAATCGAATTAGACTAGCAATTAGCTAAAATTGAACAGACCCGGCGTTATCATGAAATCAAAACCTACTTTTCATTGGCTCGATTCCAATCGAAATAGGCAAGTAACTCGCCAAAAACGAACAAACTCGGAGTTATCATGAAATCGAAACCCTCTTTTCATTGGCTCGATTCCAATCGAATTGGACTACCGATTCGCCAAAAATGAACAAACGCGGAGTTATCATGAAATCAAAAACCATTTTTCATTGGCTCGATTCCAATCGAATTAAACTAGCAATTCGCAAAAAATGAACACACCCGAAGTTTTCATGAAATCGAAAAAAACTTTTCAATGGCTCGATTCCAATCGAATTAGACTAGCAATTAGCTAAAAACGAACAAACCCGAAGTTATCATGAAATCAAAAATCACTTTTCATTGGCTCAAGTCCTATCAAATTCGACTAGCAATTCGTAAAAAAGGAAAAAACCTCAAAAACCACTTTTCACTGGCTTGATTGCTATAGAATCAGACTAGCAATTCGCCAAAAATAGGCAAACCTGAAGTTATCATGAAATCAAAAATGACTTTTCATTGACTCGATTCCGATCGAATTGGAGTAGCAATTCCCCAAAAATGAATAATTCCAGAGTTATCATGAAATCAAAAACCACTTTTCATTGGCTGGATTCCAATCGAATTTGATTAGCAATTCGCCAAAAAATGAACAAACCCTGAATTATCATGAAATCAAAATCCACATTTAATTCGCACAATTCCAATCGAATTAGGCTAGCAATTCGCCAAAAACGAACAAATCCAGAGTTATCAGGAAATCAAAAACCACTATTCATCGGCTCCACTCCAATCGAATTAGACTAGCAATTCGTAAAAAATGAACAAACCCGGTGTTGTCATGAAATCAAAAACCACTTTTCATTGGCTAGATTCCAATCGAAATAGACAAGCAACTCGCCAAAAATGAACAAACTCGACGTTTTCATGAAATCAAAAACCACTTTTCATTGGCTCAATTTCCAATCGAATTAGTCTAGCAATATGCTAAAAGCTAACAAAGCTGGAGTTTTCATGAAATCAAAAACAACTTTTCATTGGCTCGATTCAAATCGAATTAGACTAGCAATTCTCCAAAATCGAACAACCCTGAAGTTATCATGAAATCAAAAACTGCTTTTTATTGGCTCGATTCCAATCGAATTAGACTAGCAATTCGCCAAAAACGAACAAACCCAGAATTTTCATGAAATCAAAAACCACTTTTCATTGGCTCGATTCCAATCGACTTAGACTCGCAATTCTCCAAAATCGAACTAACCCGGTGTTATCATGAAATCCAAAACCACTTTTCATTGCCTAGATTCCAATCGAATTAGACTAACAATTCACCAAAATCGAACAAACCCGAAGTTATTATGAAATCAAAAACTGCTTTTCATTGGCTCGATTCCAATCAAATTAGACAAGCAATTCGCCAAAAACGAACAAACCCAGAGTTTTCATGAAATCAAAAACCACTTTTCATTGGCTCGATCCCAATCAAATTAGACTATCAATTCTTCAAAATCGAACAAACCCGGTGTTATCATGAAATTTAAAACTACTTTTCATTGGCTCGATTCCAATCGAATTATACTAGCAATTCGCCAAAATCGAACAAACCCGAAGTTATCATGAAATTAAAAATCGGTTTTCATTGGCTCGATTCCAATCGAATTAGACTAGCAATTCGCAAAAATGAGCAAACCTAGAGTTTTCATGAAATCAAAAACCACTTTTCATTGGCTCAATTCCCAATTGAATTAGAATAGCAATTCGCCAAAAATGAACAAACCCGGAGTTTTCATGAAATCAAAAGCAACTTTTCATTAGCTTGATTCCAATCGAATTAGACTAGCAATTCGCCAAAATAGAACAAACCCGAAGTTATCATGAAATCAAAAACTGCTTTTCATTGGCTCGATTCCAATCGAATTATACTAGCAATTCACCAAAATCTAACAAACCCGAAGTTATCATGAAATCAAAAATCGATTTTCATTGGCTCAATTCCAATCGAATTAGACTAGCAATTCGCCAAAAACGAACAAACCCAGAGTTTTCATGAAATTAAAAAACCACTTTTCATTGGCTCGATTCCAATAAAATTAGACTAGCAATTCTCCAAAATCGAACAAACCCGGTGTTATCATGAAATCAAAAACCACTTTTCATTGGCTCGATTCCAATCGAAATAGACATGCAACTCGCCATAAATGAACAAACTCTGATTTTTCGTTAAATAAAAAACCAATTTTCATTGGCTCGATTTCCAATCAAATTACTCTATAAATTCGCTAAAAACGAACAAAGCTGGAGTTTTCATGAAATCAAAAACAACTTTTCACTGGCTTGATTCCAATCAAATTAGACTTGGAATTCGCCAAAATCGAACAAACCCGAAGTTATCATGAAATCAAAACCCGCTTTTCATTGGCTCTATTCCAATCGAATTAGACTAGTAATTCGCCAAAAACAAACAAACCCAGAGTTTTCATGTAATCAAAAAACCACTTTTCATTGGCTCAATTCCAATCGAATTAGACTAGCAATTCTCAAAAATTGAACAAACCAGGTGTTATCATGAAACCCAAAACCACTTTTCATTGGCTCGATTCCAATCGAATTAGGCTAGCAATTCACCAAAATCGAACAATCCCGAAGTTATCATGAAATCAAAAATCGATTTTCATTGGCTCGATTCCAATCGAATTAGACTAGCAATTCGCCAAAAATGAACAAACCCAGAGTTTTCATGAAATCAAAAACCACTTTTCAATGGCTCGATTCCAATCAAATTAGACTAGCAATTCTCCAAAATTGAACAAACCCGGTGTTATCTTGAAATCAAAAACAACTTTTGGCTGGCTCGATTCCAATCTAATTAGGCTAGCAATTCGCCAAAATCGAACAAACCCGAAGTTATCATGAAATCAAAAACCGATTTTCAAAGGCTCGATTCCAATCGAATTAGACTAGCAATTTGCCAAAAACGAACAAACCCAGAGTTTTCATGAAATCAAAAACCACTTTTCATTGGCTCGATTCCAATCGAATTAGACTAGCAATTCTCCAAAATCGAACAAGCCCAGTGTTATCATGAAATCCAAAACCACTTTTCATTGGCTCGATTCCAATCGAATTAGACTAGCAATTCGCCAAAATCGTACAAACCCGAACTTATTGTAAAATTAAAAACCGCTTTTCATTGGCTCGATTCCAATCGAATTAGGCTAGCAATTCGCCAAAAATGAATAAACCCAGAGTTTTCATGAAATCAAAAACCACTTTCATTGGCTCGATTCCAATCTAATTAGACTAACAATTCTCCAAAATCGAACAAACCCGGTGCTATCACGAAATCAAAAACCACTTTTCAGTGGGTCGATTCCAATCCAAATAGACAAGCATCTGGCCAAAAACGAACATACTCGGAGTTATCATGAAATCAAAAACCACTTTTCATTGGCTTGATTCCAATCGAATTAGACTAGCAATTCGCTAAAAACGAACAAAGCCTTAGTTTTCATGAAATCAAAACCCACTTTTCATTGGCTCGATTCCAATCGAATTAGACTAGCAATTCGCCAAAAAGAAACAAACGCGGAGTTTTCATGAAATTAAAAACCACTTTTCATAGGCTCGATTCCAATCGAATTAGACTAGAAATTCTCCAAAATTGAACAATTCTGGAGTTATCATGAAATCTATAACCACTTTTCATTGGCTTGATTCCAATCGAATTAGTCTAGCAATTCGCCAAAAAACGAACAAACCCGGATTTATCATGAAATCAAAATCCACTTTTAACTGGCTCAATTCCAATCGAATTGGGCTAGCAATTCGCCAAAAATGAACAAACCCGATGTTATCATGAAATCAAAATCCACTATTCATCGGCTCGATTCCAATCGAACTAGACTAGAAATTCGCCAAAAATGAACAAACCCGGTGTTATCATGAAATCAAAAACCACTTTTCATTGGCTCGATTCCAATCGAAATAGACAAGCAACTCGCCAAAAAAGAACAAACTCTGAGATTTCATTAAATCAAAAACCAATTTTCATTGCCTCGATTTCCAATCTAATTAGTCTAGCAATTCGCTAAAAACGAACAAAGCTGGGGTTTTCATGAAATCAAAAACAACTTTTCATTGGCTCGATTCCAATCGAATTAGACTTGCAATTCACCAAAATCGAACAAACCCGAAGTTATCATGAAATCAAAAACCACTTTTCATTGGCTCGATTCCAATCGAATTAGACTAGCAATTCGCCAAAAACGAAAAAACCCAGAGCTTTCTTGAAATCAAAAACCACTTTTCATTGGCTCGATTCCAATCAAATTAGACTAGCAATTCTCCAAAATCGAACAAACCTGGTGTTATCTTGAAATCCAAAACCAGTTTTCATTGGCTCGATTACAATTGAATTAGGCCAGCAATTCGTCAAAATCGAACAAACCCGAAGTTATCGTGAAATCAAAAACCGATTTTCAATGGCTCGATTCCAATCGAATTAGACTAGCAATTCACCAAAAATGAACAAACCCAGAGTTTTCATGAAATTAAAAACCACTTTTCATTGGCTCGATTCCCAATCGAATTAGAATAGCAATTTGCCAAAAATGAACAAACCCGGAGTTTTCATGAAATCAAAAACAACTTTTCATTGGCTCGATTCCAATCGAATTTGACTAGCAATTCGCCAAAATAGAACAAACCCGAAGTTATCTTGAAATCAAAAACTGGTTTTCATTGGCTCGATTCCAATCGAATTATACTAGCAATTCGCCAAAATCGAACAAACCCGAAGTTATCATGAAATCAAAAATCGGTTTTCATTGGCTCGATTCCAATCGATTTAGACTAGCAATTTGCCAAAATGGAACAAACACAGAGTTTTCATGAAATCAAAAATCACTTTTCATTGGCTCGATTCCAGTCAAATAAGACTCGCAATTCGCCAAAATTGAACAATTCCGGAGTTATCATGAAATCAATGACCACTTTTCATTGGCTGGATTCCAATCGAATTAGACTAGCAACTCGCCAAAAAACGAACGAACCCGGATTTATCATGAAATCAAAATCCACTTTTAGTTGGCTCAATTCCAATCAAATTAGGCTAGCAATTCGCCAAAAATGAATAAACCCGATGTTATCATGAAATCAAAATCCACTATTCATCGGCTCGATTCCAATCGAACTAGACTAGCGATTCGCCAAAAATGAACAAACCCGGTGTTATCATGAAATCAAAAACCACTTTTCATTGGCTCCATTCCAATCGAAATAGACAAGCGACTCGCCAAAAATGAACAAGCTCGGAGTTTTCAATAAATCAAAAACCAATTTTCATTGCCTCGATTTCCAATCTAATTAGTCTAGCAATTCGCTAAAAACGAACAAAGCTGGAGTTTTCATGAAATCAAAAACAACTTTTCATTGGCTCGATTCCAATCGAATTAGACTTGCAATTCGCTAAAAATGAACAAACCCAAAGTTTTCGTGAAATCAAAAACCACTTTTCATTGACTCGATTCCAATCAAATTAGACTAGCAATTCTCCAAAATCGAACAAACCCGGTGTTATCTTGAAACCAAAAATCACTTTTCATTGGCTTGATTCCAATCAAATTCGACTAGCAATTCTCCAAAATCGAACAAACCCGGTGTTATCTTGAAATCAAAAACCGCTTTTCTTTGGCTCGATTCGAATCGAATTAGGCTAGCAATTCGCCAGAATCGAACAAACCCGAAGTTATCATGAAATCAAAAATCGATTTTTAATGGCTCGATTCCAATCGAATTAGACTAGCAATTCGCCAAAAACGAACAGACCAGAGTTTTCATGAAATCAAAAACCATTTTTCATTGGCTCGATTCCAATCAAATTAGACTAGCAATTCTCCAAAATCGAACAAACTCGTTGTTATAATGAAATCAAAAACCACTTTTCATTGGGTCGACTCCGATCGATATAGACAAGCATCTGGCCAAAAACAAACATACTCGGAGTTGTTTTGAAATAAAAAACCACTATTCATTGGCTTGATTCCAATCGAATTAGACTAGCAAATCGATAAAAACGAACAAAGCCCGAGTTTTCATGAATTCAAAACCCACGTTTCATTGGCTCGATTCCAATCGAATTAGACTAGCAATTCGCCAAAAAGGAACAAATGCGGAGTTTTCATGAAATCAAAAATCACTTTTCATTGGCTCGATTCCAATCTAATTAGACTAGCAATTCGCCAAAATCAAACAATTTCGGAGTTATCATGAAAGCAATAACCACTTTTCATTGGCTGGATTCCAATCAAATTAGACTAGCAATTCACCAAAAAATGAACAAACCCGGATTTATCATGAATCAAAATCCACTTTCAATTGGCTCAATTCCAATCGAATTAGGCTAGCAATTCGTCAAAAATTAACAAACCCGATGTTATCATGAAATCAAAATCCGCTATTCATCGGCTCGATTCCAATCGAACTAGACTAGCAATTCGCCAAAAATGAACAAACCCGGTGTTATCATGAAATCAAAAACCACTTTTCATTGGCTCCCTTCCAATCGAATTAGGCTAGCAATTCGCCAACAATGAACAAACCCGGGGGTATCATGAAATCAAAAGCCACTTTTCATTGGCTCCCTTCCAATCGAATTAGGCTAGCAATTCGCCAACAATGAACAAACCCGGGGGTATCATGAAATCAAAAGCCACTTTTCATTGGCTCCCTTCCAATCGAATTAGGCTAGCAATTCGCCAACAATGAACAAACCCGGGGGTATCATGAAATCAAAAGCCACTTTTCATTGGCTCCCTTCCAATCGAATTAGGCTAGCAATTCGCCAACAATGAACAAACCCGGGGGTATCATGAAATCAAAAGCCACTTTTCATTGGCTCCCTTCCAATCGAATTAGGCTAGCAATTCGCCAACAATGAACAAACCCGGGGGTATCATGAAATCAAAAGCCACTTTTCATTGGCTCCCTTCCAATCGAATTAGGCTAGCAATTCGCCAACAATGAACAAACCCGGGGGTATCATGAAATCAAAAGCCACTTTTCATTGGCTCCCTTCCAATCGAATTAGGCTAGCAATTCGCCAACAATGAACAAACCCGGGGGTATCATGAAATCAAAAGCCACTTTTCATTGGCTCCCTTCCAATCGAATTAGGCTAGCAATTCGCCAACAATGAACAAACCCGGGGGTATCATGAAATCAAAAGCCACTTTTCATTGGCTCCCTTCCAATCGAATTAGGCTAGCAATTCGCCAACAATGAACAAACCCGGGGGTATCATGAAATCAAAAGCCACTTTTCATTGGCTCCCTTCCAATCGAATTAGGCTAGCAATTCGCCAACAATGAACAAACCCGGGGGTATCATGAAATCAAAAGCCACTTTTCATTGGCTCCCTTCCAATCGAATTAGGCTAGCAATTCGCCAACAATGAACAAACCCGGGGGTATCATGAAATCAAAAGCCACTTTTCATTGGCTCCCTTCCAATCGAATTAGGCTAGCAATTCGCCAACAATGAACAAACCCGGGGGTATCATGAAATCAAAAGCCACTTTTCATTGGCTCCCTTCCAATCGAATTAGGCTAGCAATTCGCCAACAATGAACAAACCCGGGGGTATCATGAAATCAAAAGCCACTTTTCATTGGCTCCCTTCCAATCGAATTAGGCTAGCAATTCGCCAACAATGAACAAACCCGGGGGTATCATGAAATCAAAAGCCACTTTTCATTGGCTCCCTTCCAATCGAATTAGGCTAGCAATTCGCCAACAATGAACAAACCCGGGGGTATCATGAAATCAAAAGCCACTTTTCATTGGCTCCCTTCCAATCGAATTAGGCTAGCAATTCGCCAACAATGAACAAACCCGGGGGTATCATGAAATCAAAAGCCACTTTTCATTGGCTCCCTTCCAATCGAATTAGGCTAGCAATTCGCCAACAATGAACAAACCCGGGGGTATCATGAAATCAAAAGCCACTTTTCATTGGCTCCCTTCCAATCGAATTAGGCTAGCAATTCGCCAACAATGAACAAACCCGGGGGTATCATGAAATCAAAAGCCACTTTTCATTGGCTCCCTTCCAATCGAATTAGGCTAGCAATTCGCCAACAATGAACAAACCCGGGGGTATCATGAAATCAAAAGCCACTTTTCATTGGCTCCCTTCCAATCGAATTAGGCTAGCAATTCGCCAACAATGAACAAACCCGGGGGTATCATGAAATCAAAAGCCACTTTTCATTGGCTCCCTTCCAATCGAATTAGGCTAGCAATTCGCCAACAATGAACAAACCCGGGGGTATCATGAAATCAAAAGCCACTTTTCATTGGCTCAATTCCAATCGAATTAGATTTCCAATTCGCCAAAATCGAACAAACCCGAAGTTATCATGAAATCGAAAACCGATTTTCAATGGCTCGATTCCAATCGAATTAGACTAGCAATTCGCCATAAATGAACAAACCCAGAGTTTTCATGAAATCAAAAACCACTTTTCATTGGCTCGATTCCAATCTAATTAGACTAGCAATTCTCCAAAATCGAACAAACCCGGTGTTATCATGGAATCAAAAACCACTTTTCATTGGGTCGATTCCCATCGAAATAGACAAGCATCTGGCCAAAAACAAACATACTCGGAGTTATCATGAAATTAAAAACCACTCTTCATTGGCTTGATTCCAATTGAATTAGACTAGCAATTCGCTAAAAATGAACAAAGCCCGAGTTTTCATGAAATCAAAACCCACTTTTCAATGGCTCGATTCCAATCGAATTAGACTAGCAATTCACCAAAAAGGAACAAATGCAGAGTTTTCATGAAATCAAAAACCACTTTTCATTGGCTCGATTCCAATCGAATTAGACTAGCAATTCGCCAAAATCGAACAATTCCGGAGTTATCATGAAATCAATAACCACTTTTCATTGGCTGGATTCCAATCGAATTAGAATAGCAATTCGCAAAAAACGAACAAAGCCGGATTTATCATGAAATCAAAATCCACTTTTAATTGGCTCAATTACAATCAAATTAGGCTAGCGATTCGCCAAAAATTAACAAACCCAATGTTATCATGAAATCAAAATCTACTATTCATCGGCTCGATTCCAATCGAACCAGACTAGCAATTCGCCAAAAATGAATAAAACCTGGTGTTATCATGAAATCAAAAACCACTTTTCATTGGCTCGATTCGAATCGAAATAGGCAAGCAACTCGCCAAAAATGAACAAACTCGGAGTTTTCATTAAATCAAAAACCAATTTTCATTGCCTCGATTTCGAATCAAATTAGTCTAGCAATTCGCTAAAAACGAACAAAGCTAGAGTTTTCATGAAATCAAAAACAACTTTTCATTGGCTCAATTCCAATCGAATTAGATTTCCAATTCGCCAAAATCGAACAAGCCCGAAGTTATCATGAAATCGAAAACCGATTTTCAATGGCTCGATTCCAATCGAATTAGACTAGCAATTCGCCAAAAATGAACAAACCCAGAGTTTTCATGAAATCAAAAACCACTTTTCATTGGCTCGATTCCAATCTAATTAGACTAGCAATTCTCCAAAATCGAACAAACCCGGTGTTATCATGGAATCAAAAACCACTTTTCATTGGGTCGATTCCCATCGAAATAGACAAGCATCTGGCCAAAAACAAACATACTCGGAGTTATCATGAAATTAAAAACCACTCTTCATTGGCTTGATTCCAATTGAATTAGACTAGCAATTCGCTAAAAATGAACAAAGCCCGAGTTTTCATGAAATCAAAACCCACTTTTCAATGGCTCGATTCCAATCGAATTAGACTAGCAATTCACCAAAAAGGAACAAATGCAGAGTTTTCATGAAATCAAAAACCACTTTTCATTGGCTCGATTCCAATCGAATTAGACTAGCAATTCGCCAAAATCGAACAATTCCGGAGTTATCATGAAATCAATAACCACTTTTCATTGGCTGGATTCCAATCGAATTAGAATAGCAATTCGCAAAAAACGAACAAAGCCGGATTTATCATGAAATCAAAATCCACTTTTAATTGGCTCAATTACAATCAAATTAGGCTAGCGATTCGCCAAAAATTAACAAACCCAATGTTATCATGAAATCAAAATCCACTATTCATCGGCTCGATTCCAATCGAACCAGACTAGCAATTCGCCAAAAATGAACAAACCTGGTGTTATCATGAAATCAAAAACCATTTTTCATTGGCTCGATTCGAATCGAAATAGACAAGCAACTCGCCAAAAATGAACAAACTCGGAGTTTTTATTAAATCAAAAACCAATTTTCATTGCCTCGATTTCCAATCTAATTAGTCTAGCAATTCGCTAAAAATGAACAAATCTGGAGTTTTCGTGAAATCAAAAACAACTTTTCCTTGGCTCGATTCCAATCGAATTAGACTTGCAATTCGCCAAAATCGAACAAACCCGAAGTTATCTTGAAATCAAAAACCGCTTTTCATTGGCTCGATTCAAATCGAATTAGACTGGCAATTCGCCAAAAACGAGCAAACCCAGAGTTTTCATGAAATCAAAAACCACTTTTCATTGGCTCGATTCCAATCAAGATAACAAAGCAATTCTCCAAAATCGAACAAACCCGGTGTTATCTTGAAATCCAAAACTGCTTTTCATTGGCTCGATTCCAATCGAATTAGGCTAGCAATTCGCCAAAATCGAACAAACCCGAAGTTATCATGAAATCAAAAACCGATTTTCAATGGCTCGATTCCAATCGAATTAGACTAGCAATTTGCCAAAAATGAACAAACCCAGAGTTTTCATGAAATCAAAAACCACTTTTCATTGGCCCTATTCCAATCTAATTAGACTACCAATTCTCCAAAATCGAACAAACCCGGTGTTATCATGAAATCAAAAACCACTTTTCATTGGTCGATTCCAATCGAAATAGACATGCATCTGGCCAAAAACAAACATACTCGGAGTTATCATGAAATCAAAAACCACTTTTCATTGGCTTGATTCCAATCGGATTAGACTAGCAATTCGCTAAAAATGAACAAAGCTCGAGTTTTCATGAAATCAAAACCCACTTTTCATTGGCTCGATTCCAATCGAATTAGACTAGCAATTCGGCAAAAAGGAACAAACGCGGAGTTTTCATGAAGTCAAAAACCACTTTTCATTGGCTCGATTCCAATTGAATTAGACTAGCAATTCGCCAAAATCGAACAATTTCGGAGTTATCATGAAATCAATAACCACTTTTGATTGGCTGAATTCCAATCGAATTAGACTAACAATTCGCCAGAAAATGAACAAACCCAGATTTATCATGAAATCAAAATCCACTTTTAATTCGCTCAATTCCAATGGAATTAGGCTAGCAATTCGCCAAAAATCAACAAACCCGATGTTATCATGAAATCAAAATCTACTATTCATCGGCTCGATTCCAATCGAACTTGACTAGCAATTCGCCAAAAATGAAAAAAACGGTGTTATCATTAAATCAAAAACCACTTTTCATTGCCACGATTCCAGTCGAAATAGACAAGCAACTCTCCCAAAATGAACAAACTCGGAGTTTTCATTAAATCAAAAACCAATTTTCATTGCCTCGATTTCGAATCAAATTAGTCTAGCAATTCGCTAAAAACGAACAAAGCTGGAGTTTTCATGAATTCAAAATCAACTTTTCATTGGCTCAATTCCAATCGAATTAGATTCCCAATTCGCCAAAATCGAAAAAAATCCGAAGTTATCATGAAATCAAAAACCGATTTTCAGTGGCTCGATTCCAATCGAAGTAGACTAGCAATTCGCCAAAAACGAACAAACCCAGAGTTTTCATGAAATCAAAAACCACTTTTCATTGGCTCGATTCCAATCTAATTAGACTAGCAATTCTCCAAAATCGAACAAACCCGGTGTTATCATAAAATTAAAAACCACTTTTCATTGGGTCGATTCCAATCGAAATAGACAAGCATCTGGCCAAAAACAAACATACTCGGAGTTATCATGAAACCAAAAACCACTTTTCGTTGGCTTGATTCCAATCGAATTCGACTAGTAATTCGCTAAAAACGAACAAAGCCCGAGTTTTCATGAAATCAAAACCCACTTTTCATTGGCTCGATTCCAATCGAATTAGACTAGCAATTCGTCAAAAAGGAACAAACGCAGAGTTTTCATGAAATCCAAAACTGCTTTTCATTGGCTGGATTCCAATATAATTAGAATAGCAATTCGCCAAAAAATGAACAAACCCGGATTTATCATGAAATCAAAATCCACTTTTAATTGGCTCAATTCCAATCGAATTAGGCTAGCAATTCGCCAAAAATTAACAAACCCAATGTTATCATGAAATCAAAATCCACTATTCATCGGCTCGATTCCAATCGAACCAGACTAGCAATTCGCCAAAAATGAACAAACCTGGTGTTATCATGAAATCAAAAACCACTTTTCATTGGCTCGATTCCAATCGAAATAGACAAGCAACTCGCCAAAAATGAACAAACTCGGAGTTTTCATTAAATCAAAAACCAATTTTCATTGCCTCGATTTCCAATCTAATTAGTCTAGCAATTCGCTAAAAACGAACAAATCTGGAGTTTTCGTGAAATCAAAAACAACTTTTCCTTGGCTCGATTCCAATCGAATTAGACTTGCAATTCGCCAAAATCGAACAAACCCGAAGTTATCTTGAAATCAAAAATAGATTTTCATTAGCTCGATTCAAATCGAATTAGACTGGCAATTCGCCAAAAACGTGCAAACCCAGAGTTTTCATGAAATAAAAAACCACTTTTCATTGGCTCGATTCCAATCAAGTTAGACAAGCAATTCTCCAAAATCGAACAAACTCGGTGTTATCTTGAAATCGAAAACTGCTTTTTATTGGCTCGATTCCAATCGAATTAGGCTAGCAATTCGCCAAAATCGAACAAACCCGAAGTTATCATGAAATCAAAAACCGATT
>NW_019258641.1:0-1080 GCF_002742605.1 Olea europaea var. sylvestris
AGATGTGCTGGACAGAAAATTAACCAAGAAAAATCGCGTCGGGGGCAATTTTGTTATTTGTCGCGACGGCGTCGGAATGGGCCAAAATTTGGTAGTTTGATTGGAAACTACCCGTGAAATTGGACTCGGGGCACAAACCCGGGATCACGAGATTTTAGGCAGATCCCTTCATTTGGGCCTCCAAATAATTAATTTTCGTGTTAATTATGTCAAGTTGAAGAAGTGCTTGACAAAAAATTAACAAAGAAAAATCGCACCAGGGGCAATTTTGTCATTTGTCGGACAGTGTCGGAATTGTCCGAAATTTGGCAGGTTGATTGGAAATGGTCCGCGTAATTGTACTCGGAGCACAGACCCGGGATCACGGGATTTTAGCCAAATTCCTTCGCTTGGGCCGTCGAATAAATAATTTCCGCAGGTTGAAGAAGTGGTGGACAGAAAATTAACCAAGAAAAATCGGACCAGGGACAATTTTGTCATTTGCCGCGACGGTGTCGGAATGGCCCGAAATTTCGCAGGTTGATTGGAAACGGTAAGCGAAATTGGACTAGGGGCTCAGACCCGTTATCACGGGATTTTATCCAAATTCCTTCGTTTGGGCCTCCGAATAATTAATTTTCGTATTAATTATATCAGGTTGAAGAATTGCTGGACAGAAAATAAACAAAGAAAAATCGCACCTGGGGTAATTTTGTCATTTGTCGAGACGATGTCGGAATGGGCTGAAATTCGGCAGGTTGATGGGAAACGGCCCTCGAAATTAGGCTCGGGGCACAGACCCGGGATCACGGGATTTTAGCCAAATTCCTTCGTTTGAGCCTCCGAATAATTAATTTTCGTATTAATTATGTCAGGTTGAAGAAGCGGTGGACAGAAAATTAACAAAGAAAAACCGCACCCTGGGCAATTTTTCATTTGTCGCGACGTTGTCGAAGTCGGCCAAAATTTGACAGGTTGATTTGAAACGGCCCGCAAAATTGGACTCGGGGCACAGACTCGGGATCACAGAATTTTTGCCAAATTCCATCATCTGGGCCTCCGAATAAATAATTTCCTTATTAATTATGTCAGGTTGACGAA
>NW_019258642.1:0-1080 GCF_002742605.1 Olea europaea var. sylvestris
AAAAAAAAAAAAGTTGTCTCCAACACTTTTGCACATAATATACTGTATCATATAGAGAGGAATCAAAATATCGATCGAAGTAATGACTGATCAAATAAAAAGGGACACAATCCTAAATTAAATTTACGAAAAAAAAACATGAAGTTTTTCAGTATGCAAGTATATATTTATGCTAAAAGGAAATGAGAAAAATGAAATCGTAATATTTACTGCACGACTCTCAATATAGTGAATTTCGTAAAAATCATGGTGGATGAAATCATGAGTCTATATCATATGATTTTAACAATGCATGAAATTTAAAATACGTTATAGCCAACTCATCTAGCAGACATTAATGTTATCCTTGAAAGAGCTAATATACTTGAAACATAATTCAAGTGATTTTATCAAGAGGTAGAATACACGTTGTACTTTTTTCCCTTCATCATGGTTTTGCCTCATTGGATTTTTCTGATAAAGTTTTTAATGAGGCAACTTTTATAGCATATTCAAAAGAATAATGTACTCCTTTTTTTCATTAGGATTTTTTTTCATCTGGTTTTTCCTAGTAAGATTTTGATGAGGCATATTCTTTGTGTAATAAATGTCCATAATTTGAAAGATATTTACCCTCAAAATAATACTTTGATATCTATGAGACTCTCGAAGAGATCAATAAGAGTTATTTTTCGATTCATCATATTACTACCGTCATAAAAATTTGATAAATGTATCATACAAAGACAATGTTATTTGAAGACTATACAAGACATGTGACATACTTCATAAAACACGTCAATATTGAAGACATTGACCTACAAGACATGGATAGCTTGATAAGAGAATTTTCAATTATTGAAATGAGAGGGAGTAGCTGTACTCTATTTCCTTCGATCAAGTTTTCTCTCATTGAATTTTTTGACAAGGTTTTAACGAGACTGTATTTTATTGCTTCAAATTTCGACATTTTTATCTCATCAAGTTTTTGTTAAATAATGTTTCAACGAGATAGTTATTGTGTAAATAGTCATTCAAAGAAATGTTTTAATATAGTAGTATTTATGAATGACTTTAATGCTCCTCTAGCCCTAATCATTA
>NW_019258643.1:0-1080 GCF_002742605.1 Olea europaea var. sylvestris
AATCGCGCCAGGGGAAATTTCTTCATTTTTCTCGACTGTGTCGGAATGGGCTCAAATTTGACAGATTGATCTGAAACAAAAATCGCGCCGAGGAAATTTCGTCATTTTTCGCAACTATGTCGGAATTGGATAAAATTTGACTGGTTGATCGGAAACAAAAATCGCGCCGGGGGAAATTTCGTCATTTTTCTCGACTGTCTCGGAATTGGCTGAAACTTGGCAGTTTGATCGGAAATAAAAATCGCGCCGGGGGCAATTTCGTCATTTTTCGCGGCGGCGTCGGATTGGGCTCAAATTTGACTGATTGATCGGAAACAAAAATCGCGCCGGGGGCAATTTCGTCATTTTTCGCGGCGGCGTCGGATTGGGCTCAAATTTGACTGATTGATCGGAAACAAAAATCGCGCCGGGGGCAATTTCGTCATTTTTCTCGACTGCGTCGGAATGGGTTCAAATTTGAATGGTTGATCGGGAACAAAAACCGCGACGGGTGTAATTTCGCCATTTTCCGCGACTGTTTCGGAATTGGCTGAAATTTGACTTATTGATCGGAAAAAAAAAATCGCGCCGGGGGCAATTTCCTCATTTTTCTCGACTGTGTCGTAATTGGCTGAAATTTGGCAGTTTGATCGGAAATAAAAATCGCACCGGCGGCAATTTCGTCATTTTTCTCGACTGTGTCGGAATGGGCTCAAATTTGACAGGTTTATCGGGAACAAAAATCGCGCCGGGGCAATTTCATCATTTTTTCCGACTGTATCGGAATTGGCTGAAATTTGATTTGTTGATCGGAAACAAAAACCGCCCCGGGGGTAATTTTGTTATTTTTCCCGACTGTGTCAGAATTGGCTGAAATTTGGCAGTTTAATCAGAAATAAAAATCGCGCCGGAGTCAATTTCGTCATTTTTCTCGACTGTGTCGGAATGGGCTCAAATATGACAGATTGATTTGAAGCAAAAACCGCGCCGGGTGTAATTTCGTCATTTTTCGCGACTTTGTCGGAATCGGCTGAAATTTGACTTGTTGATCGGAAACAAAAACCGCGCCGGGGGCAATTTCGTCATTTTTCTCGACTGTCT
>NW_019258644.1:0-1080 GCF_002742605.1 Olea europaea var. sylvestris
GTTATTTTTAGGCCTCCAATTACGTTCTTGGCATCTTTGGAATGTTTTTGATATTTATATCCCGTGAAAAATTAGGTTACCATAGGTATTTCAATCGTATAAGGAAAGAAAATTTTCACGCTGAATTTGTACCATGCGACCGCATGGTTATAATCCGTGCGGCCGCATGGTTATTCTCTTTTTTCATTCTAAATCCCTGCATCACTTCGTGCGGCTGCACGACGTTTCTACCATGCGACCGCGTGGTAGAATTGAACTTTCAGTTCCTACAATTTGGTCCTTTCACTTTAATCTTCCACTTCTTTACATCTTTTCTTCATTCTTCACATTCCATCATCCTAAAATATCATCAATTCGTATTTGGCAAACTCAATTTCTTGATTTTTTCATCGAGTCAACTTTTGAGTAATTGAACCTTGGTCCTTGAACTTTCACTTTGTGTCATTTTAGTCCTTTTTGCGTCTTTTCTCATGTATTTCACCATGTCCATCGATGTTACCTACAATTCACAAATGTAATGAAATTAAGTCACAATTCAGTCATTTTATTCGTAATTAAGTCATGTTTGTGACCTAAATAAGTGTGCAAAAACACACTTATCAGCAAGTTCTTTAGTTTGTGGAAGAAGCACATAATATAGCCTTGAAATCAGTGATCTTAGAGAAAATTGTGATAGATTTGATTATTAATATAGGAGTTTGGAATCAAATAATATGTGAGGCAAAGAAAAGGCCCTACAATATATTGCTCAAGACCAATCAATGCCAGCATGGATACAAATTCGGGATGCTAGTAATAATACCACAATTTTTACTAGCCAAGAACAAGCTAGAAATTATAATCCATACGCAAACGGAAACAAGAAAGTCTGTGAATTTAGTTGAGCCTGAAGAAGTTTGAAGAAGAAGAAGAACAACAATTAGTGTTTGATGATGAGATTTATGATGTTGAAATGGATGTAGAAATTGAAGGAAAACAAGCTAATTTGGTTTTGCTGCAGATTTTGAACCAAGCAAGAGGATCTACCACAAAGACGTGGCATTTTTCTATCATTATGTATTATTAACAAGAAAGTTTGTG
>NW_019258645.1:0-1080 GCF_002742605.1 Olea europaea var. sylvestris
ATTAGGATTAGAAATCACAGATAAATGGAATAATTTACCAGCAGTAAAAGAAGAACCAGAAAAACAATGGAGTATAGGACAAGTGATACAACATGTAATTAGATGCTTGGAAGATAAATGTGTAGAATTACAAATTCAAAAACAACTTAAAAAGACAGATTATAAATTTTATAAAGACATTTTTACCCTCACAAACTTATGGAGCTTCTAGTTCAAGAAAAAATAAATATAGTAATAAAGAAAGAAAGAATAAAAGACTTTTTAAGAAAAGATATTTTTTTAGAAAATCTAATAAAAGAAAACCATATCTAGACGAGAAAAGACATGTTAGAAAATTCAAACCAGAAAGAACTTATAAAAATAGACTTAGTTGTTATGTTTGTCATAGTAATGAACATTTATCCAAGACTTGTCCAAAAAGAATAAATAATTATGATAAAAAAGTACATTAATAGAATGCACTAATGAAGACCTTATACAATTAGATGAATACATTTCAGATAAAGAATCTATTTATAGTATTATATCAATAGAAGACAGAGACTTAGAAGAAAATAAAGAATCTGATTATGAAATAATAGATGAATTTTCTAATATAAAATTACAAGAAGAATTAGAATCAGAAGAAGAAATAAATTTAATGAATAATGTAATTATAGAATGTTTACATAATTGGCAAAAATATAAAGGAGCTGATAATATAGCTTGTTATTTATGTAATTGGTACCCAGTAAGAAAGTTTAGAGCTAAATGTTTAGAATGTTATAAAGAAGCATGTATAAAATGCTTAGAAGAAAAGAATCTTATTGAAAAAGAAGAAGTTAATTCAGAAACTTTAAAAGAAAAAATTGAAATATCAGAAATAAAAATTCTTAGGAAAAGAATAGAAAGTTTAGAAGAAATGCAAAAATTTATAATAAATAAAATAGAAATGTTAGAATATAATAATAAAGGAAAAACAATAGAAACAGAAGAACATAATCAAGGTATAGAACATAAAAAAAAAGAATATGTTCAAGTAATATGTAATCCAGAAAAACTTAAAAGTATTAAGGTAAAATGTTACATAAGAATAGGACA
>NW_019258646.1:0-1080 GCF_002742605.1 Olea europaea var. sylvestris
CCCCGTCGCGAAAAATGACGAAATTGCCCCGGCGCGATTTTTGTTTCCGATCAATCAGCCAAATTTGGGACCAATCCGACACGATCGCGAAAATGACGAAATTGCGCTCGGCGCGATTTTTTTTCGGAACAATCTGTCAAATTTGTGCCCATTCCGACACCGTTGCGAAAAATGACGATATTGCCCCCGGCACGATTTTATTTTCCGATCAATCAGCCAAATTTGGGCCCATTCCGACACCGTTGCGAAAAATGACGAAATTAACTCGACGGGATTTTTTTTCCGATCAATCAGTCAAATTTGAGACCATTCCGACGCCGTCGCGAAAAATAACGAAATTGCCCGTGGCGCGATTTTTTTTTCCGATTAATCTGTCAAATTTTAGCCGATTCCGACACCATCGCGAAAAATGACGAAATTGCCCCTGGCGCGATTTTTGTTTCCGATCAATCGGCCAAATTTGGGCCCATTCCGACACCGTCGCGAAAAATGACGAAATTGCCCCCAGCGCGATTTTTTTTTACGATCAATCAGTCAAATTTGAGCCCATTCCGACACCGTCGCGAAAAATGACGAAATTGCCCCCAGCGCGATTTTTTTTTACGATCAATCAGTCAAATTTGAGCCCATTCCGACACAGTCGCGAAAATTGACGAAAATGCCCTCGGCGCGATTTTGTTTCCTATCAATCGGCCAAATTTGGGCCCATTCCGACACCGTCGCGAAAAATGACGAAATTGTCCCCAGCGCGATTTTTTTTTACGATCAATCAATCAAATTTGAGCCCATTCCGACGCCGTCGCGAAAAATGACGAAATTGCCCATGGCGCGATTTTTGTTTCCGATCAATCAGTCAAATTTGAACCCATTCCGACACCGTCGCGAAAAATGACGAAATTGCACTCGGCGTGATTTTTGTTTCCCATCGATGAGTCAAATTTTAGCCGATTCCGAGACCGTCGGAAAAATGACGAAATTGCACCCGGCGCGATTTTAATTTTCGATCAATCAGTCAAATTTGAGCCAATTCCGACACCGTCGCGAAAATGACGAAATTGCCCCCGGCGCGATTTTTGTTTC
>NW_019258647.1:0-1080 GCF_002742605.1 Olea europaea var. sylvestris
AATGTATCTAAGAAGCCACTTCATAGCTTCCCAATGGACTTCACACAGATTGGACATGTATCTACTCTATACACTTATTGAACATGCCAAATCTGCCTAGAATATATCATTTGATACATAACAAACCCAACTGCATTTGAATATGACACTCTAGCCATTCTTTTGAACTCATCTTCAATTTTAGGACATTGATCATTTGATAATTTGAAGTGATTTGCTAAAGGTAAACTCACACTTTTAGCTTCAAACATAGCAAATTTTTCAAGTACTTTCAAAACATAAGATTTTTTATTTAGACTTATTGTGCACTCTCTTCTATTTCTTTTAATTTCAATACCCAATATTTTTCTAACAGGATCTAAGTCTTTCATTTCAAATTCTGATTTTAATTTATCTTTAATTGACTCTATTTCCTTTATGTCATGAATTGCTAAAAGCATGTCATCTACATAGAGAAGAAGATAGAGTGAATTCACACCTCCATTTCGTTTACAATAAAGACAGGTATCGAAATTACTTCTTTTAAATCCAAGTCCAAACACAAAAGAATCAAATTTCTTATACCATTGTCTTGGGGCCTATTTTAAACCATAGATTGATTTTTTAGTAAGGCATACTAAGTCAGATTTGTATTCACTTCAAAACCTTTGGGTTATTCCATAAAAATTGTTTCTTCAAGATCCTTATTTAAAAAAACAGTTTTTACATCTAATTGATCCAATTTCCAATTAAACTGAGTTGCTACGACAAGTATAACTCTAACAAATGTGAATTTTACAATTGGAGAAAAAATTTGATTGAAATCTATTCCCTCCTTTTTTAGCAAAGCCCTTAGCCACAAGTTTTGCTTTGTATCTAATGTCATTTTCATCTTTTTCACCTCTCTTGATTTTATAAATCCATTTACAACCAATAACTCTCTTTCCCTTAGATCTTTTAACCAAGGTCCAAGCTCCGTTCTTTCTTAATGATTCCATTTCATCATGCATTGCAACTAACTAATGCTTAGAGTCCTTGCTAATTATAGCATCTTTAAAGGACTCGGATTTATTCTCAATGAACCCCTGAAAGGTTAGAAGG
>NW_019258648.1:0-1080 GCF_002742605.1 Olea europaea var. sylvestris
AACACCACTTGAAGTAATAAACAAGATCACAAAATATCAAGAACAAGATTTAAAGTAAATAAGAAAAAAGAGAATTTAAGTAGAGGAACGATGAATTTTATTAAACCCGACAATATGGAGAGAATTACAACGACACAGCAATTTGGCTTAAACTAAACTGAAAGAAGAGCCACATATTTATAGTACACGAGTCAAACCCTAAAACTCGGCTAAAATATGGAAATTAAGAAAAACCACGTAAAAGAAAGAAATTCGGCATCCAAATATTATTTCCTTAATTTTGGATGCAATTGATTTCTTTCCTTTTTCACTTGGCTCTAATGATTTTTTCCTAAACCAGGACAACACGCAATCTTCCAATCTTTGACCAAATTTTGGGGCACCTAATTAACAATATTCATTTTCTTCCTACTATCCATTCTCCCACTTTTGGGTCGCTGGAGACACTGCTGCTGCTGTTGTTGTTTCTGGTGAACTAGATGGAACTTTGGAAATGAAATATTTGGACTATTCTTAGGTTTTTATACTGCAACCTGAAACTGGCTTCTTTTTGTCAACATTTGCAGCTTCTTCCTGTTATCCGTAATCTCACCTAGCTTGTGTCTCTTAAGTTTTCTTAACCTAGCTTGTTTTTATGTTTGTCTTTTGATCAGCGAGATCCAGTACTGGCCCTTAAGTTTCACCTAAAGTGGTACTTAAGTTTTCTCGAGGATCAAGAAGATGATATAGAAACTATGCAACGGTCATTCCTCCACATGTTGAAGAAACTACTCCTTCGACAACTTCGGTGAACCATACTGATACTTTTCCCTCTGTCAAAATAACTTATGTTGTCAAGGTTACTGTCGAGGCCATTTTCGAGGACACGCCTCAGGCTAATCAAGATGATCAAGCCTTTAAGAACATCTAGATGTTGGTTAACTTGGAGAACTGACTTTCTTAGTTTTCTTTTGTAATGAAATAAGGTTTTATCTATTCATCTAGGCCACATATGTCTTGGATGAACATGGGGCGCATGTGGCATCCCCTGGAATGACCGAGCCAATGAAATAGCAAATCCTATGACATAAACGTTGCTTC
>NW_019258649.1:0-1080 GCF_002742605.1 Olea europaea var. sylvestris
TTTACGTGTAATATTATTTTATTAATGAATATGTAGTTGAAAATGAGTTTTGAATAAATGAATTTTGAAAAGAACGGGGCTCAAACAAGGGCTAATTAGCCCATGTTTGATTCCGATTATTGTCAAAATACATTTTTCTCTTTTTTTTTCAACCATACAATCTTTAATAAAATAATATTACAAATAAATTCAAAACTTTTTTTATTTTCTAACCGTACATTCTCCATCAACCTACTATTGAAAATGTATTCTTAGGAAAAATGGGACTCAAACAGACTCTAACAATTTTTTATAGTCAATGTGGCACCTCAGCATAGAGCAATGAGTCTTTGTATCAAGAATCATTTTACATTTATCATTTTTATAATATTCGAACTTAACTTAATTACAGCAATTTATAAATTTATAATATATTAAATATCACATTTAAGTGAGAATCTTTTTTTTTTCCAATTATAATCCTACTATCATTCAATTATTTCAATAATACATTACTTTTCAATTTTTAGTATGTATTTAATTTACAAACCATAATAAAGACTACAAAATCATTGCTCATGCATATGTTCTCTGTCATTAATTTTCAATTAATTAACATTCATATTCATTTAGTAAATATTAATTAAAATTTCACATTCATGTTCATGTCCCTATTATTAATTCTCAATTAATTAATATTTACGTTCATTTAATTAATATTAATTAGAATTTCATATCCAATAAAACAGTTCATTACTCACGTCCATGCATGCTAATTAGAATCAAGTTTCTCTTAACTGAAATTAAAATTATATTCATTTAGTACAAATGATTTAATATTCGTTGTGGTGTATATATTCTTTGGTATTATTCAAAATTTATATTATTCAGTCGAGTGAACAACCTAATCATTGTCAAATATGATGTGTAGAGTTTTATTACAATTTTATATATTTTACGAGAAATAAAAAATGAGAATTGACGAGATTCCATTATGGATTTGGAATTGGAACATTCTATGAAATTGCGATATAGAATTTACAGATCTTATCCGTAATCAATAATTTTTTCTTCTTCTTCTTTTGAATACATTATAATGCT
>NW_019258651.1:0-5949 GCF_002742605.1 Olea europaea var. sylvestris
TAGACGGAAGGGGTCCCAAATATGTCGACGTGGCATCGACTATTCAATTGAATTGGACTTATTGAATTATGCAATCTCATATTAGGCTTGGGCTCGATCCATTAACTTACTTAGCCCATTTGCATTTTCTTATGTGGAAATTACACAAAACCCTAACATTAAAATCCAGAGTTCAGAAATCAAAGAGGAAGTTTAACATTTCAGAAATCAGAAAATTTATTTTAATTAATATTTTATTAATAACCCACCCCCACCGATTTTCATGCCAAACCTAAGCCCTTTCCTCTTTATTCTCTCTCTCTCTACCCTAAATTCCAAATCAGGGGCCAATTTGATATGGAAACAAATTGGTTGCTTGATGCGAAGGAGTTTGTTTGGTGGTTGAAAATAGTGGTGGTGTGAAGGGCGACGATGGTGGAAGTGGTGACGACGGCAGGGAGGTGATGGCGGTTGGGCGATGTTGACGGTTTGATTTGTTGGTAGATCTCGTGATTTTGTTCTGGTTTGTTGGTAATATATCGTTTTCAGACCAGATAAAGCACACCGCCTTCACCCTCTCTTTCACATTCTTTCCTCCGAGCTTCGCTTGCAGCGGTGGTTTTGAGTTGTTGGTAGATCTTGTGTATTTTTTTTTTCTTTTTTGCTAATGGTTGTTTGACGATGGCTCTAGCGATGGGTGGTGTTTCGACGGTGAGGTGCAGTGGTTGATCTAGTGGTGGTTGATGGCAATTTTGGTACGATCGTGGCTTGTGGTGGGTTGCGGTTCGATGAACAGGGAGGAGGCGGGGTGGTGTGATGTTGGTGGTGGTCGGGGCGATAGTTGTGGTCGCAAATGGTGGTGTCGATCTGCGGTGACGATGGTGGTCTTGTGGTTTGTTTTTCATTGTTTTTGATGATTTGTCATGTGGTGGTGGTTTGTGTTACAACGATGAGGGGTGGCTGGTAGTGTTGGTGGTCACAGATTATTTGGTCGATTGTAACCATTAAATTAATTAATTTGTGACTAATAAATAATATGTGATTGATGAAAAAAATAAATTGTGACTAATGTGACCTAAAAATATATTAATTTTCGATCGTTTAATAAACTGTGACCTATAATATTTGTATGTGATCGATACATAAATTGTGACATATTAATTTTTGATCTGTGACTATGAAACAAATTGTGACCATAAAATAATTTGTGGCATATACAAATTATGATTTGTGATTAAAAATAATTTAGGACTAATTAAATTGTAAATTTGTGACCAAATTGTATGGATATGTGACCATAATATATTTAATTAATAAAATATATAATTAATTAATTAAATTATAAATAAATTTTATTAATAATTTATTAAATAAATTAAATCATAAATTTTGGAGAGTTTGTTCACATATGGAAACTGCATGTTTGTTGGGAATATGCAATGAAATCCTGTCTCTCTCTCTTTGAGTATTGAAATTACAAACCTCCCATCTTAAAATTGAAATACAGCATACTTAATATCTGGATTATGAAATTTTCCCTTTTCTTATATAACGTGAGTCCATTCACAACCAAGGTGTGTTTTCATTATAATCCTAGCCAAATCCCTTTTCCTGTCTTTTGCACTCATTTACATCTTGTCTGACCGTTGATTTGATAATCGAAATGCAAGCGGTTGTCGGACCTTTTTCTCGATAGACAACCTCTTCCTTGTAATGGGGTGTTCTAATATGTAAGTGATGCTTACGTGGAGGAAAGGTGGCCGAAATTTTGTTAGCACATTTTTTGAGTTCAACACACTACATATTTCCTTTATTCTATGCAGAGCCTACCTCGATCATTTGATAATGGTCATCTAACAAGGCATCTCAATCTTCCTACGAGTATTTTCATTACTTGGGGTAGAATTGCACAACATATTTCCTCAATTCTACGCAGGGCTGACCTCCCAAATTTTGGAGGCTTTAGACCAATTTCAAATATGGCCCCTATATATGTAAAAATACATAACATAACAAAAAAAAGTAATTTTTTTATTGAATAAAATTATTCAAAGTTACAATTATAATAATCTTAAACTTTCAAATGTCTATTTTAAGTTTATTTTTCCTTTGCATCTCATCCAAAGAGGGTACTCCCGCTCAAAAGCAGCCAAGTTCTGTCAGTGTTAAAAAACTGCAAAAGATGTTTAAGAAGGCAACTGATGAGAATATTCGTAGTATTAAAGCTTATGTCACTGAGCTGAAAGAACGTGTGGCGAAGCTACAATACCAAAAACAGCTTCTTGTTTGCCAGGTGAGCATGCCTTTTTATTGTTCGCTTTCTTTTTTTGGCATTTAAATTTCACAAAACAGGTCTAAACGATTGGTCTAGATTCATGCTAAAATTTAGTTGCATAGTGCAAGATATGTTAACACCATTTTATTTTGACTTGAAGCTAAGGTTCACAGTTCTTTTCGCTTCCATACAATGTGTTGCATTTATTCACCATCTCTGGGTAGTATGGTTAAATAAACTTTTGGGGCACGTTTGATACACTTTATTAGATAGGACTAGACAGTCATTTGATAAGGCTTTAGTTTCTTTTCTTTCTTTTTCCATTTTTTTTGGTTAGTGAGTCTTTTTATTAGAGTAGGGGACATGATGAGAGAGCAGAGCATATCGCCACCATAGTCACAAGTTTCTTTATATTCGCGACTCTTGTCATAGTTAAAAACGTTGGATCTTACAGGAAAAACTTCGAATTGGGAGGGCGATCCTCCCGTGAACTGACCTGGATCACTTTCCCATCATTGCTCACTAGGGAAGTAGAGATGTCTTCTTCGTGGTTGGCCTGCAACCTGCTTCTTCTTCAATATTCTTATTTCATTTTTCCTAGAAAGCCATTTGATCTGGACTGTACAGTCAGCACCAATTGGAGAACCTTTTATAGATGATTGTCATATGGGCCTTTTAAGTGGGATTAAGTCAAATAAGTTCAATTGAATATTGTGATATTCACTCTGGTTATCGTATATCTGTTACGTTTTCTTATATGCTAATTGGCCTCAGGTGTTGGAGATGGAGGCAAATGAAGCTTCAAGTGATGAGGTCGAGATGATTGATCAGTCTCCCATGTCATGGAGCTTGGTATTTGAGGATCAGAGGAAGGAGATTATTATGTTGTGGCATTTGTGCCATGTCTCGATTGTTCACCGCACTCAATTTTATTTGCTATTTAAAGGAGACCCTTCGGATCAGATATATGTGGAAGTCGAACTTAGAAGGTTAAAATGGTTGGAGCAGCATTTAGATGACCTTGGTAATGCCAGCCCCGCTCTCTTAGGTGATGATCCAGCGAGCTCAGTATCCTCGAGGTACTTTCAAATGTTTAACAATCTTCGAGTGCACTTATACAAATCATGTTGTAACTAATACATGCTTATGAATGTGCAGCATCAAGGCGCTTAAACAGGAGAGGGAATATCTAGCAAAGAGGGTGAGCTCGAAATTATCTGCAGAAGAGAGGGAGTTGCTTTATTTGAAATGGAATATTCCACCCGAAGGAAAACAAAAGAGGCGGCTGCAACTTGTAAATAGACTGTGGACAGATCCTCTGAATATGCATCATGTGCAAGAAAGCGCGGAAGTTGTTGCGAAGCTCGTTGGATTCTGTGAGTCGGGGGAGCCCGTTTCTCGGGAAATGTTTGAGCTCAACTTTGTTCCCCATTGTGATAAGAAGACATGGATGGGTTGGAATTTGATATCTAATCTTTTACATTTGTAAGAAACATTCTGTTTGTGTAATTCTACAATTTCTACTAGTCTTGAATAGCTTATGTTCAATCATTTTGGCTATTTGATCATGTGAGAATCATAGGGGTTGAGTTGGGATGATGTAGTCCAGTGTGACTCAAGTTGACCTCGTTCTTCTAACTCACTTTCAACGAGTTGATGTGACACAATCGAATATAGTCAACTCGACACTGTTCTTCCAATTCAATCTTGGTTCAGTGGTGTTTTGTTTTTGTTTATTTTTAATTTTTAATTTTGATTATTTATTTATTTGTTTGTTGTGTTAATTAAACATTTATAAGCTTTTAACCAAAAAAAATAAAAATCGATTTATTAATTAAAAAATAAGGCTAAATTTGTTAATCGAGGACCTGGATATTACAAAAGTGGAAGTATGGAAATGAAGTTATTAAAATATTAGCTTGAGGACATACTTGCTCACGTTCATAGGTTGGGTACTCCAGTTGTAATTTTTTAGTTAATTGTTCCAATGGTCATTGAACTTTTGTCAATGTCTTTTATTGGTCACTAAAGTTTAAAATGTCGAGTTTTGGTTACTGAACTTAGGTCAATATCTTCAATTGCTCACTGAACTTAGATCCATATTTTAGATTGCTCATTAAAATTTAAAATGTCGAGTTTTGATCACTGATCTTTGGAATATGTCATACGTTACTCACTAGTATAGCTGTTGAACTTTGAAAAATATTGAGTTTACAGTGAGTAATATACAGCATTTATCAAAGTTCGGTGAGTAATGTACAATATTTTTCAAAATTCAGTCCTCAAAACTCGACATTTTAAATTTCAGTGAGCAATCGAAAACATAAACATAAGTTCAGTGATCAAAACTTGACATTTTAAATTTCAGTGACTAATAAAAAACATGGACCTAAGTTCGGTGACCATTAGAAAAATTAACTCATAATTTTTCCAAAACAAATAGGTCCGTTTGATTGCAGCAATGAAGTTTGGATGGAAAGACAACGAATTTCAGAAATTGAGTTGCCTAAAACTTGTTTTTCTGAGAATTGTTAATTAAATGTGTTCAATTGATGTGATTTTTCACTTGAAAAATGTTAAAATTTTGAATCTTTTAATGTTTGTTTGGGCTTTTTCATAAAAATTGTCAATTAAAAGGATATAATTTTTTACAATTATAAATAAAATTTGTTCCCATTGCTGAAAAAAAAAATAAAATAAAAAATAAAGCTGGAAAATGAGAATTGGTTTGCCACCAATTCATTGAAAATGCACGTGTGAGGGAAAAGGTGGAAATGGAATTCCCTACAAAAAATTGTTGGAATCAAACAAGTCATTTTGGTGGAAAATGTAGCCTTACGGGGGTGTCCCCATTTCAGAGTTTAATAGATTTCTTAATATTTATAAATTTTCATGGATTGTGTGAAATTTGATAAAATTTAATAGATTTCATAAGATTTGAATGGATTTCTATTTTGTAGATTTTAAAAGATTTTCATGAATTTTATAGATTCTGTGTAAAATTTATAAATATGCTTAACATAAGTCACAAATTTTTACTTCTTCTTTAACGACTCATTCTTACGCATATGCACGTTAATAAATCACAGAAAATGATCGAATCCTTGTTCAATTGTTTGTTAAACATTGAATATTATAACAGAGTTTCAATAAAAAAATACACCAAATATTCAACAAAATGCGAGAGTGGGAGATGACAAAAATATGTAGTGTTAAATGATCAAAGTCGTAATCAATATGAATTAGTTCAAAAGGCCAAAATCTTGTGAGATACAAACACACAGATGTACATGTACATGACCACAAGACAATTAATTCCATATCCCCAGAATTCTCATTGACTATGTAGACACAAAAGAAAAAATTGTAGGATACCATTCTCACATGTCTTGGCTAGAATTTGCAGGTATATAAAGAAAACACACAGCTCTTCCCAAGAAAAAGGAATAGGATACAGAACTTGAAAGACGAAGTTGTTCCAGTATGCATACTAGAAATCCTAAATTATCATGATAATTTCCAGCACATCTATAAAATAGTAAACAATATATAACTTCAATAAGAAAAAATAAGTTCAATAAAAAATCAAACCCAATATTCAACAAAAAATAGTAATCTTTCATAAATTATCATCAATTGAAAAGTTCTCATACACGATCTTTTCACAGTAGAGAAATGTGAGATAGAAAGAAGAA
>NW_019258651.1:6005-17360 GCF_002742605.1 Olea europaea var. sylvestris
GGGGGGGGGGAGGAGAGAGAGAGGGCAGCAAATATGGAGAGAGGTGAGAAATGTTGTGAAATTTTTAGGTTTGGGTTAAAATTGCTATTGATTCTTTGTACTTATATTTTTACCTTTAAATCCTTCAAAATCTATCTACTTAATGAAATCTTTTAAAATCAACTAGTTATTGAGGACATCTAAATTTCAAAACTACCTATTAAAATCTATGTTGAGGACATCTAAATTTATAAATATTTTTAAAAATCTAGATTGGGGACACCTATATTTTAATGAATTATATTTAAATCTAAATTGAAGATACTTCAATTTATACGGAGTTTTAAAATCCATCAAACTCTAGATTGAGGACGTCCCTCTTGGCTCTTGGAAAACTGAAACGAGGGTGTTTTAGTCATTTTTCATTTTGCCCATCCCAACTCCTCAGCCCTAAACGCAGCTTCTGCACCACCAACAGCCAAGTACCTTTTCTTCAGCTTTGCATTCTTTAAATTTACCAAATCAGTATAATGCACTTATAGATACAGAGTGAGAATGGGTAGAGAGATGGCTAATTCAACACCTAATCAGAAGCAGCAGCCGTCGGCGATGTCGTACACCGTGGAGCAACTCGTCGCCGTCAACCCTTACAACCCGGACATCCTTCCAGATCTCGAAAACTATGTGAATGAACAAGTACGTTATATACGTGCGTGTGTACTTTGTTTATCTGCCTATTTGTATTATTTTGTATGTTTATTTGGATTTTAATATGCTAAATTTATGAATTTTTGTTTTCGAATTGTGAATTGGGAAAAGTAGGTCTCTTCTCAAACGTATAGTTTGAGTGCAAATCTCTGCCTTCTTCGTCTCTACCAGGTTAGGTCCCTTTTTTTTGTTTAATTAATTCTAATGTTTTGCTTTATAGATAATTGTAATATTTGTCAATTTACTAATTTTATGCATTTCCTAATGCAGTTCGAGCCAGACAGAATGAGTACTCAAATTGTTTCCCGTATTTTGATTAAGGTACAACGAGGAAATTTATTGAGTGAAATAAAAATTAATTGTCCTGCTTTTTTGGTTCTTTCTTTATTAATTCTTTATTTTGTGTGGTTTGTATGATTTTTAATTTTGCATGGAGCAGGCTTTAATGGCAATGCCGGCACCAGATTTCAGCCTTTGTCTCTTTTTAATTCCTGAAAGAGTGGTACTTCTCTTATTTTCATCACACTTCTCACGAGTGTAGTGTAATTCCATAAAGTTGTGTAATACTTATATGTTACCTTTTAAGCATTGTATTTTATGTATTTTGAAAAATTAGTGATGATTTCATTGGCGTGCGATATTATTGAGAGCAATGTTAAATTACAGTTTAGAAATGATAGCGAATCACATTTTCTGAGTCAATCACCAAAGAGATTTTGAATTCATTAAATAGATGGACCGTTGTTTGGTATTTATTGGGGAAGTCAGAAATAGAATTGAAAACAATCTGTATTAATTTTAAATGGTTATTAACGACTTTCAATTCCACTCCAAGCAAAAGATATTTGTTCACATTGGGGTTAACTTCAAGGAATTTTCTGTCTGTGAGTGTTTTGGAGTCTTAGATGAACCCTAGTCCTGCACTAATTGGAGCAACTGACTTGGTTGATGGCTTATATTCCTGCCATAGTCTTTCGAAAAAACTATGCTATTCATATTTTGTGGATGAGCATTTCTAGTCCATTTGTTTCCACAGCAAAATGGGAATAAGAGGTGACATTATATACTTAAAGTATAGATACCTTCCAATTCGACACCTAATGGCACATACTAATTTCGTTTTACACATCACCAAAAGAGGGGAAAAAAAATTCCAGTATGCTTTAGAACTATTTATGGAGAAAGTTAAAATTTTTGAAATGTTGATATGGTTTTTCCCCCCTGTAAAAATGATATGTTTGTGGACTGAGTTTGTTGTCTTTTCTTAGCTTTTTAGGACACATGCTGCATTGATTTCAGCCAATCATTTCTTAGAATTTAGACATTCCTTTCACATTTCCTCTGATCGGTTCTCTTCTCTTGTTGACATTACCAGCAAATGGAAGAAGAGTTTAAGACGCTCATTGTTCTCTCACACTACTTGGAGGTATGTTTTTTTTTTTTTTTTAACTGCATATTCATTGGGTCTTGAAACCATGTACTTAGGTTGAATATCTGAATTGGCATACAATGATAAGACAGAGATCTTATTATGTTCCTTTGTTTTCATCTTCAGACAGCCAGGTTCTCCCAGTTTTGGAATGAAGCAGCTAGGAGTCGCCACATAGTAGATGCTGTACCGGGTATTCCAAAATATAAAATGTTGCTTTTATATTTTTTTTCCTTGCATCCCAGTTCATTTATTATGTACTCACTGCATGGCGTTGATTTCCCATCACAAGAACTGAGCTGTTTTTCTCAAAGTATTTTTTTTTTTTTTTGTTAACATAAAAGACTTGTGGAGATGAGGTATTGGGTCATTATGATGAACTTTTGATGTAAATGGATAATATAGAGTTGCATTCTGATTTTCCGTGATAGATGATCTTTCAAATATGTTGGTCTTCATGCCTGTATGTATTTGGGGCAGAGGGAGGCGGCATTAATGAACCCTTGACACACTAGAACTTTCCATGTTTTTGTCACATGCTAAAGTGATTGTCAATGTTATTTTATTAACAGAAAGAGAGATGATTAATGTGTGATTGATGGAGGCATTTCATCTCCATGTGCTGCCTACTAATCATGATTTTACGAGTCTAATGATGATGCCATGTTCAATCTTGATACGTGAACTTAACATGCCTGTATTGGAAAATTAGTTGATGCATGGATGATATTTTCATTGTGGGAAAGATAAAGCAATCTCTCTCTCTCTCTCTCTCTCTCTCTCTCTGTTCCCTGGAACAAACTGCGCAGTTTGCTTCCTAGAATTCAATATATTCTTTGATGTGGTCTGTTATTGGACATGCATGTACATCTAATAAAGTTGCATATAAAATTTCAGGGTTTGAGCAAGCAGTTCAGGCATATGCAGTTCATGTACTTTCACTGACTTTCGAGAGGGTTCCGAGATCTGTTCTTGCCGAGGTATGGTTCTCTGTCCTGATAGTTATTTTATTGCCTAGTGCTTAGAATAATTTTTGATGCCTGGAGAAAGCTCTCGACTCACTTTCTCAACTAGCAATAGTGATTAATGCTTCTCTGTCTACAGTTTCCCAATTAGCTTTTTATCAAGTTGGTTCTAGTTGTGAAATTAGCTTGTGCATATTGTAATTGGTGCGGATATTTCACAGGCCATCAACGTTGAAGGTCTGTCTCTTGACAAGTTCATCGACCACCATGTATCCAACCCAGACTGGGCTATAGAGAAAAGTCAGGATAAGGGCCAACTCATTATTCTCCCAAGAAATGAATTTAACCATCTAGAGCTCAAGAAAAGTACCGTAGACAGTGTTCCATTGGAGCACATCGCCCGTATCTTCCCCATTCTTGGCTGACAAGATCCCAAATTTTGCTTTATTGATCGAAGCCGAGAATGGATATGACGTGTAAGCTGCACTCATAGGGTGGATATAGGTTCTGGTCACAGGCTAAACTGAAATCCTTTTTAATTTGCCATGTTTTTATTGATTTGATGTAACGATTATAAAACCACTTTTTAATTGGATTACGAGGTATTTATGCCTCATCTCTATGGAGAGTTTACTAGGCGCCTGCATTCCTTACCCCGCTGGAGTCATTTGCAATGTCTATGCAGGGCTTCCTCTACTTTTAAACAAGAGCAAGGTCGCCATCAACTTTTTAATATAATTATATAATTAATCTTGAATGAGAAAAATTGACTAAATTTTCGTTTTATTGTCATATGGCTTTCGTGAGTAAAAGGTGCTTTGTGGCATGATTGAAGGGAAAAATACATAATTACAATACTTAAAGTATACTATTTCACATTTAACAAACTTATAAAAATATTTCAAAATCAGGTTATGAATTACAATAATAATAGAAATCCAATTCAACTCTAATCTCTACACAAAGACCCCAATCCGCCTTCCACCATATCCACCCCATTACCAGGATACATCCATGCGATGATAACCACACCATCCATACTCAGCCATGGCGAATCTCTACTCAAATTCTCTCTCTAAAGAAATAACCACACAAATGCATACATCTATGGCTAGAATAATCCCTATGGCTTCATTAATTAGACCCTCGCTCTCCTATTTCAGGTCTCGCTTTGCTTACATATTCATAGTGTTGTTTTAATCCGCATCGGCTTGGAGATGGAAATATTGGGGATAAGGGGCTGTCTATGTTCGTAGGCAACATTTGGAATTGCCAAAATGAAGAGCAAGAGCAGCTCCGTTTAAATAAAGAGATCGATAACATACGTACTCGCTTCAAGAATGGAAAGGCAAATTGTAAAACACAAACATTTGCACGTATATGCATTTGGGCAAGTATATGGCTTTGCTAATTTAACTATTTGATCAACTTAAATTGTTCATTTGGAATGTAGATTTTTTTATTTAGTAATCTGACATGAGTGGTAGGTGAAGATCGATGAAATTAACTTGGGAATATATATCTGGATCTGGTTATTTGTCCATGAAAATTCGAGTTGTGAAGCAGAGAAATCCAAAATTTCACTATACACTGGAAAATATTATCGTCAAAATCAATGGAAATGGAGCTGCTCTCGGCATTGGCACAGAATTTGTATAGTAAGCTAGTATCAGCCTAATTTTTTTATTTGTGAGGGTTGCTGCAGTGTATGTGATTTCATTTGTCTTTGCACTTTAGATCTTTTTCTTGTGTAAAAATGGAAGCTTGCTTCCATTAGACGTGATGGTAAATACAAATCCTATTTTCATTAGTAAATATTGATCCTGTGATATGGGTGACAGAATCGATGAACTTTGTGCTAAAGAAAATAGTGTGATTTGTGATTAATGGAAATTATATCATTTGTTGGTGAGATTGGCCCTAAAATTCAAGGGAAACGGTGCGATCTGTCACTAATAAAAATATTAGTGATCTTGACCAATTAATTGTATATTTGTAATTAATAAATTACTCGTGACCTATTAATTATTTAATTTATGACATCATATGTGATTGTAACTCATAAATTATGTCGTAGGTAGTAACCTTTCGTACTTGTGACTTAGCATGTGACTGTAATCCTTGAATTGTGTGCCATATGATTATGACCTGTTTAATTTCAATTATATACCACAGCATTTATTGAAGTCACAAATGTGACCACTTAATTTTTGAATGGTCACAATCACTCTTACATATCTCTCTAAAATCATCATCATCATCATCATCATCA
Source organism: Olea europaea var. sylvestris (assembly GCF_002742605.1). Lineage (NCBI taxonomy): Eukaryota > Viridiplantae > Streptophyta > Magnoliopsida > Lamiales > Oleaceae > Olea > Olea europaea. Next base: position 11,359 of record NW_019258651.1, read on the forward strand.
TCATCATCATCATCATCATCATCATCATCATTATTATTATTATTATTATTATTATTATTATTTTCCCAAAAATCAGGTTGTCACATTTTGAGACTTCTTATAAAATTTTGTAACCTATAATATAATTAATTAGATCACAATCACAATAACACATAATTTATAGTCATGGTCAAATACGACAAATCATACAAGATCACAGTAATAAAAACATAATTTGTAGGTCACAAATTATTTATTGGTTACAATTTACCAAATCAACTGGTCACAACTCATTGTATTGTCACAAATTATCAAATTAATAGATCATAATTTATTTTTCGATCACAAAGACATAAATCATGCGTCACAATTACAAATTTACTCATAATCACATATTTTGAGTTCAAGTAATATTTATTGGTCGTAATTACCCGTTTTATTGGTTACAATTGCTCAATAACTAATCACGGCTTATTTTTTTATATCAAATCACAAAATGTACAAGTCAAAACTTATTTCGCCATCACATATTATCAAATTAATTGGTTATAAGTTATTTCTTGATCATAATTATTAAATTAATTAGTTATATCTTATCTATCGATCGCAAAATCACAAATTGCATGTCACAATTGCAAATTTAGTACCAAAATAACACATTTTATATGTCACATATTATTCGATCAAATTATCAAATAAATTAATTATAACTTATTTATCGGTCACAAAGACACAAATTATAGGTCAACAAATTTAATCATAATCACATATTTTTTGATTATATATTATTTATTAGTCACAATTACTTGTTTTATTTGTCACAATTACTCAATAATTGGTCAAAATTACCCGATAATTGGTCAAGACTTAATTCTCGATCAAAAATCATAAAATGGTCACAAATTATCAAATTAATTGATCATAAGTTATTTTATTGATCATGAAACCGCAAAATGTAGGTAACAAATTATCAAATTGATTACTCAGAAGTTGTTTATCGATCAAGAAATGACAAATTGTAGGTCACAACTACACATTTATCACACGTTTTTGTATCATATATTATTTAATCAAATTAATTTATTAATCTCAAAGACACAAATTTTAGATCATAATTACATATTTTTTAGACCACGTATTATTTATTTGTCATAAATTACTCGTTTTATTGGTCAAAATTATTCAATACTTGGTCACGACTTATTTTTCTATCACAAGTCACAAAATGTATAGGTGACAACTTACTTTACGATCAGAAATTATCAAATTAATTAATCACAAGTCAATTCTCGATTACGGATCACAAAATATATAGGTCACTACCTATTTCATGACCGGGAATCCACATAATGGCTCATGTATTATTTTTCCAAAGATATTTAATGGTTGAGATAGGCTAAATCTTTGAGCAAGGAGTCAACCTCCATAGTTGAGATCTATGAGTTTGATTCTAGAGATGTCTCATTATTTGTTGGAGCCTCCTCTCGATTAAAAACAATTTTGTAAATTTTATTCAAAAATCAAGTGGTCGCATTTTGTGGCACTTGATAAAAGTTTGGTCACATTTTGTAACCCCCTGATAAAAGGTTATGATCTATAATTACATGATCATAATCACGCATAACTTATGGTCACGATCACATATTAGTTACAAATTACATAAAATCATAGTATTATTTTGTGAATCAATAAATTTAGTCACAAATTAGGTCACAATTATTTTGTGGATCACAATTATTGATCACAAATACCCAATCACAAAAGCTATTCATCACACCCCAACCTCACTCCACTCCATTCCCATGAATTACATTGCAGAATTCACTTTCACTAAGCCACTCCTGAGTTTTACAGGGACGATTGAGTTACTGCCTCACGGTGAACAAATTGTTTAGGTATATTATGTCCAAACATAGGCTATTCAATAGTATGCGTTGGTCTCTTTATGGTGCTTTCCATCCCCGACAGAAAATGGAGTTTTTGAGAAATCAAACTCTGGCATCTACCACACCATCATCAGAACATCCTAAATCTTATCGTCTCTATCTCTTGTCTCTACATCCACTACAGCCACCACCTCAAATAGCTAACCACAACCACCACTTTCACGTACAATCTTCCAGCTAGTTAAAGAAATCCCTAATTCAAACTTGACATTATAGTCGTCATCACCACCTAAAATCATTCATCCACAATCACCACCTCATACCCCTAACCACAACCACCACCTTCACTTACAACCATCCTGTTGGTTATAGAAATTCCTAACTTAAACAAAAATGCAACCCAAACCTTAATCCCACTCCACCATCGAGGTCTTGGCTGCCGACGAAATCGAGACATTTCACCCACGTGAAAATCATTTTCCCCACAAATCTCAAAGTTCTTGGCTGCCACACAGAATCGAGACATTTCTCTTTCAGCACAGTCCAGGAGCCTCTAAGCCATGTGACAGCACTGCTCTCTGATTCTCCATCCTACATCATTACATTCATCAGAAATTCACCATTTATGCCTCAAATCTTACCGTTGATTTTGGCCAACCCTGAAGTCCCACGAGTTCATCTCCATGCTCTGGCTCGAAGTACTGGATATTCCTCTTCTCCACATTGAGAGCTATGACGTTAGTAGGTGTTGATTTAGGGCTTCGTAGAGAGGATCAGTCAAGGGAGTTTTGGTTTATTGGGGTTTGATGGGTGGAGGTGCATGGGATGGGCACGGTGTTGGGTAGGGTGATTTAGTGTGTAATACCTGACTTTTGAAATAATTAACTTAAATCTTGATTTCTGAAATGTAAAGTTAAATAGCAGGCTATGAGGTAATTTTCCCATGATTGAATGGGATTGTGTGGATAGATTGGTTTAATGAGAAAGAGTGAAATCTATGTAATATTAGAACTACTTTAAAAAGTAATGTATGCAAGTACATTGAAACCAAAAACATTTGAAGTCTTTTCTAAGTAGGTGATTATTCACTTATAACAACTTTTAAATTTGAACTTTGATTTTGATTTGTCACGTGAATTTTTTTGTTCAGTTGGAAGAAGGAAATAACGGGTTGTAATTAAAAGTTGCTCATTTAGTCCTGTTTGGTTCCATTATTATAATATAATTATTTTTAGTCATATATTTTACTAGATTTATAATTTTTTGATCATATCTTCCATCAACTTTTACTAATATTGATTTTTATAACCAAACGGGGACTTTAATAACTAAAGTTTAACCAAAACCTAGACCAGTGCATTTTAACTAGAATTGAACTTCCCAATTAGAAATCGAATTGAATTAGAGGTTCTAGTTTGATTCCAATAAAATATAAATTAAAAACCGAAATCGAGAATCAATTGGGTTTGAGTCGGTTATTGAACTAGAACCGTGGATATCGAATGCAACTAGTTATTTTATATGATTTTATTTTTACAATTTATGGGTTGGGTAAAAAAAAATACAAATTTTAGAAATTCTAATTTGGATAAAGATTTGTATAAAACTCTAAGAGGCCGTTTGAACCCCATTATTTGTAGATTATAATGAGATGAACAGTATTTTTTTGAAAAATGAGTGGTTGATAAATTTTTAATTTACGTGTAATATTATTTTATTGAAAATTGTGTGGTTAAAAGTAAGAAATAAAATTTAATTTAATATAATGAGAAATAATGAAGCTTAAACAGGGATTTAAATTCCAACCCTAAGAAATTAAGTCTGGCTCCTACTTTTTTTTGCCTCTTACATCACATCAAATTGTTGCATTAATATGTTAATCTGTACTATCTGAGCTTTCTATGAATCAAAAGCTAGGGTTGTTTAAGTTGATGATTCAAAGCTTTAAAATGTTTTTTTTTTTCATCTTTTTATAACGTTTGACAATTGAACTTAATATATTCAAAGATTTGTTTGGTTCTCTTGTTAAAATATAAATTTTCTTATTTTATTGAAGCAGGAAAAATTTAATATGTAGACTATAATTTCTTGACTCTACATAATTATACCCTTGTTTGCGTCCCTTTTTGAGAGAAAAATACATTTTTAAATAGTGTATTGATAAAAAATATATAGTTAAAAAATAAAGTAAAGTTTTTGATTTACGTGTAATTTTATTATTTTATTGAAAAATATGTTGTTAAAATGATACCAAAATATTGTTTAAGAATTTTTTTTATTTTTTATTTTTATTTTTTCAAAGAGTGGAGCTCAAACAAGGGCTATATTTCGTATCAGTGTTTTTTATGTGAATCCGAAACGAAATCAATGGTTCAGGTTCGAATTTACTTGCAATAATTACTAGAACGTAAATGGTTACAATGTATACATCCGATCCAAGAAAGAATCTTCAGTAAGGCGATTGCAACGCCATCTCAACGGGTGGCCCACCCACACACCAGCCCCGAGGTGTGTTGGCCATCATCGAGGTGGCGCCTCGGCATTGGGTGGTCGCACCACGTGAATGGTGCTAGGGGCAGAGCCAAGAAATTCCTTCAGTCCGGGGCACAATTTAATTGATGCCAAACTTTGAGTTTTTGGACATGGATTTAATGATAAAAAAAATTCATTCTTTGATACCGTTGTACAATAACTTCGTTTTCAATCTTAAAAAATGCATCTTGTTTAAAAAATTGAATTTCCATGGTAGGATGTATTGCTTTATCGTCTTACAAAAAACTTGAATATCTCGTCGTTACAAAAAACCTTTGCCAATTTATAGATGTATTCTATCATAGTTGAGAAGATAAAAACTTCGATCAATCATATTGCAATTGCCTATTACACTTATCTTTAGCATACTAATTCAACAATATTGACAAGTGATCTTCCACTTATTCAAGCACAAATGAGTGATTGAGAATGACGAAATAGTTTATTTTCCAATAGTGAAAAAGAAGAGGAAGCTGTCTATGAATACGTAACAACAATATTTAAATTCAGAGACATAAAAATAATCAAATTACCCAAATAAAGCTCTCCAAAAGATTCACTACCAAAATTTTCTCCTTAACAGAAACTTTCTACCAATCACCCAATCCATAATTAATTTCCCAAAATTGATAAAATAAAATAAAAATTTATTTCACAATTAGTCAATCAATACCAAAAAACATCAAATCCCATACTTCAAAAATGCCATTTAGATTCACGAAATCATCGTAGAAATTAAATAATCCAAAACCTCCAAAAGTTCATTTATTTTGAATTACCTGAAAATTTTGAAAAGTTGACAAATATTGTCCATCCCATCATTGCATTCCAAATATGGGGCACTCAAACAAAAAAAATAAAATAAAAATAAAAGATAAATTGGAATGGGCATGGGGCCCAAAGTTTAGTGCGGGCTCTTGCCCGTATTGGACCATGTGGGGCTCCGCCCCGAATGGTTCCCCCGCAGCATCGAAGATCCTTGCCTGAGCCCATACATTCCGTACATGCACCCATTGCACCATGGAGAACATTTCACCGTCCTGATCCTGGTCTACAGCTGACCGGTTTCTCATAAGAACTGGTACAAATTTTTAGCTAAAATAGCCCTTACCGCGAAATTGAAAAAGGATCCCTAAATCAGTCTCCTGGAATCAGATAAAGTGGACATCAATATTGTCATCAAATTCTTGTCCACCAATGTCGTCGAACAAGCGTCATCACAAAGAGAAGATAGCTCGTCGTATAAAGTGCGTATTTTTCTACAATATTTTCCATTTTTAACTAATGTTTTTTACTTGTTTGGTTTTTCGGTTCAATTTTTGATATTTGAAGTGAAATTCTTCTATTTTTTTGGGTATTTTTCTCCCTTTTTCTGTGTTTTTATTGTAACTAGCTTTTAGTTAAATAGCTTATTTTTGGTTGTTTTGTAAATGAAATTCTCGCCTTTTTTCGACTTTTCTTTATTTTTGGGTTTTTTTTTTTTGGATTTCATTTTAATTAATTTTTAGTTGATTAACGTATATGGGAATATTTTTGGAAATGAAATTCTTGTATTTTTCTGCGCTTCTCCGCCTTTTTTTTGGGGGGGGGGGGGGGGGGGGGGGC
>NW_019258651.1:17481-29746 GCF_002742605.1 Olea europaea var. sylvestris
ACTTAGTGTGTTTTGGGGATTTTTGTAAATAAAATTCTAGTATTTATTATACGTTTATCACTTTTTTTGCCCTTTTGTTTTCATCTTAATAAATTTTTAGTCAATTAGCGTATTTGGGATCTCATTTCTTATTTCTAGCATTTTCCCATTTGTTCCTTTTTCATCATAGTTTATTATCGTATTTGGGAGTATTTTTGTAAATGAAATTAGTTTCATTGTGCTATTTGGCGATATTTTTGTGTGTGGTTGAGAAGAATATTACAAAGGTAACCAGGTGATAAATTGGTTGTTGCAGCAAAGAGGAGAAGGCGGAAGAGCCTGAGCTGCCGAAGTACAGAGACCGAGCCAAAGAGCGGAGGGACGATCAAAATCCGGATTATGAAATTTCTGAATTGACGTCTTTCCATGCTGTTGCTCCCCCGGGAACTGGGGATCTTGGGTGCGATGCCAGTATTGAATCTTCATTTCACAGTTTTTCTTTCTTTTCCCTTTTTCAATATTCTTTGCATGTTCTAATTCTGAATAATCAATGTATTTAATTGCTATTTTGGATGATTTTTGTAGGTCTGCCTATGCTCAAAAGATATCTATAGAGAAGAGTAAATATCTTGGAGGTAAGTGTTTTGGGATTAATTATTGGTTATGCATCTAATATAGAATGTAAATGTACTGGGTCTCTCAAAATTGCATGGTGTTTTTTAGTTTAAACTCTTAATAGGGATGATGGAAAATAATCCATCATTTATAGGCAACCAAAAATGGAGTTACAATTGTCCTCAATGTGTCTCTGAGTTGGTGTCTTACAGCTGAGTTGCATCCGCTCTCTTTTAGGCCATTGTTTTGTTCTTTGAGCATTCCTTATCAGTCCCTTAAAGAAAGAGAAATATATTGATCTTTTCTCAGATCCAAGCTCAATTTGGTTTTCATAAGGGTTAATCAAGATTTTCTGCACCCTCTTAGTCGCTAATGGTAGAAGTTCTTTACACCTATTGAATTTGTATTGAGATGAACGCAGTAATTGCTGGTGAAACCTTGATGCGGACATCTCGGCCTATTTATTTTTACTTCATGTTATTTAATTATGTCTTTTTTCACTTTATTGGACTTGTTTAGCGGGTCTAATCCAAGCCCATGAATGTTACGTTTTATTCTACTATTTATATAGTTTCAGTTGTAATTACAGACAGACGATGATGGAATGAAATGTTATTGTGTTTGGCTTGCAGCCGTTTCCTCCCTCGCTTCCCCTTCCCTTCCCTTCCCCTGCTTTTCTTCTCCGGTTCTCCCCCTTTTCTCTCCGGTCTTCTCCTCCCTTTCTTGCTGCCTTCTTCTTCTTCTTCTTCTTGGAATTCTTCTTCTGGTTCCTTCTTTCATCCTGCATCAAAATAGTATCAGAGCCAAACCTAGCTTCCTTCATCCACTGCTGAAAATCCAATCGAGTTACCCTCTCGCTACCAACACTGCCGCCGTTGCAACTCTTGCCATCACACCTACCAGCCCTGCAACTTCCCAGCATCTCCACCATTACATATCACAAAACCACCCCCATATTCCCCCTAATCCACTACAACAATCAATCCACCACACAGCCAGTACAATCGATCTGTGCCCCCATGACCGACAACCAACCACGCACTTTTCAGCCCGTTAAAAAAAAAAAAAGACCAACAAAACTGCCCACTACCAACACAATCAGTCTCGCCCACTAAAACTCAATTCGAACCGCTGCCACAGTACCTTCACTCACGGCAAACTCCGACCTTCACTCCATATACACGACCTGCTTGTCTGCAACTGTTGCTGCAGCTCCATCCCTATGCCACCACCCCCAAAAAGCTTCCACTTTCGAGTTCACCAATCACCTACAAATCAACACCAAATCAACAAAGCCTCCTCACTCGCGACAGCAACCAGAAATTGAACAAATCCACCTGAAATTGCAGTAGCCAAATATTGATCCATCGCCTTTTGAACTCGGACCACTCGCGACCAACCAGAGCACCCACTTGCGACTGGCACCTCCACTCATGACCACCATGGCGCCAACCCCCCTGCAATTTCCATCGCTAGCCCTCGATTTCCAATTTTCCCTTGCGTGAGTCCTCTGAAATTACTCTAGGTTTGGTGTTAGTTGGGTAAAGTGTTAATGTTGGGCTATGTGTTATTATGCAGTGCATGTTTTGGGCCTCTATTAGTATTTTGGGCCTTGATTTGTAACCAGTTTATTTATTTGATTTTGTAAGTTATAAAAAAAAAAAGAAAAAAAAGAAAAGAAAAGTGAAAAAAAAAGAAGGTCTTTTCTATTATTTACAGGTGCATCTTTTATTTTGATTGATCACTTGATCTGACTTGGCTACTTCGACGAACGAAAGAGAAGTTCTTGTTTTTATTTATTATTACTTTATATTGTTGTTTTGTTTAAAATCGCATCAATTAAATTTTTGTGTTGCTGCTGATCTAGTTTTTACCTAAATTCACGTAATTGGATCCATTAACCTCGTTAAATCTCACTTTTACCTTGCTATTTTATGTGATTAGAATTTAACCCTTGCTTTGCTATTTTACATATACCAGCAGTATTAGCTTGTTATATTTGGATTTTAATCCCAAAATTTAAATTAAAAAAAAAGGGGCTCAAATTTTCATTTTCCATTGCTTGCACTTTTTGTTCATCGATCTCTTTATTGCATGTCATTAAGCTGCTATTACAGTGCTTGTAGTCACATATTGGTCGTCTTGTTACTTCTAGTTCCAGTACCTTAAACATGAACCCCTCACAATTGGATTCACTCACTCGACAAATAGCGGCTATTCAAACCCAAATAATTGCTACTCTTGAAGAGAGTAAGACCCTATCTACTAGCTTGAAAAATTTTAAACAAATCCCTCATTCGATTGATGTCCATAAATCTAAAGTATCCTATTATTGACATTATCATCATCAACATGATGATCAAAAATGCTTTTGACACGATCGCAGGGGTAGAGGTCAGATTCGTGAGCGAGAACGAGATAATTTTGAAATTCTTACTCAATGGAATGCCCTTAAACAAGGAAATCAACTAGTTACTGCGTATATCGCACAATTTGAGAAATTTCGATCCAAATGTCATATAATTGAGGATGAGACCACGACTTTGAGTAGGTTTAGCCAAGGTCTGAGAGATGATCTTAGGCGTGAGCTTTTCCTTCGAGGTGTCACTACTCTTGATCACGCTTACTCTTTAGCTCGAGATTATGAGTTGATTATTAGTACTACATATGAAAAGCGTGGTCATCGTCGTTCACCCATCTCATTAGCGTCACCTCATCATAAGTCTATCATAAAGCCTTCTCCGTCTAATGTTCCTCCCATTTGGAAAGATAATTGTAAAGGTCGTGATAGTCCAAGACCTTCTTCTCCATGTAGAAAGCGTATTGATAATCATCCTTTGGTTCCATTGGCTCCACTTCCTCCCTTTAAGTCCCTTCTAGAACCTCCCCCTTATAATGGTTCTCCAATTTTGGAAAATAAAGGTAGAATTTTTGAAACTCCAAGGTCTTCTTCTCACTTGCAGTGCATCAACTGTAAGGTCTTTGGTCATATTTCTTCCAAATGTCCTAATCGAACCTTAGTCATGGAAGAACGAAAGAATGTAATAGATAAGCCGTTAGAAGATCTAGTTTATGAACCTAAACTTGAACATTTTGATGACTTGGATGATAGTGAGGACACTTCCTTAGGTGGAATCCAAACTCTTCCCGAGACTTTAGATACTATATCCCTAATCTCCGACAGTTCTCGATCACATGTTATATGTCATACCCTTACCCAAGTTAAAGAGCTTGATGATGTCACTAGTCACCCTTGGAGAATCCAGTCGCCTGTGGTTAGCACTAAATCGAAATTTTCCACTACTGACCAACCTCAAACTGATGGTTAAAATAAAATTGCTAACCAAAATTTTGGCAATTTATTACAGTCTCTAGTCCGAAAAAATCTTGGGAATTGGGACTTGATCCCACTTACCGTTCAAGTTGCATATAACGATCCTGTGAACTGGTCTTTAGGTCTAAATTCCTTTGAAGTCATCCATGGTTGTGAATCTAGGAAACCTTTAGACCTTATTCCCATGCACCCACATGCTTCTGTGTCTATGTTAGTTGAGGTAATTGTATCACATTTTCATAACTTGCATATTGAGATCAACAAACAATTTGAAACAAGTAAAGCATTATATAAACCTCAAACTGATTTGCATAAACAACATTTTGAATTTAATATTGAGGATTATGTTATATTGCAAGTCTATAATGCTGGTCATTTTAAAATTTCAAAGCATGTTGGTCCAAATGTATATGTCAATGACCTTTTATCACATTATGACCACCACCCTATTTTATTTGTTACGGACTTCGATGTTTCCAAAGGCTATTTTAGCCCCTCTGATGACCCGTTTCTACTTTCACATGAGAATTCCCACACTGAATCTTTTGCAATGTCTGCTTCAATCCCACCCATCACAGCACACAAAAATAAAATTGATATTATTTTGGATGAACAAATTGTGTTGACCAATAATAGAGAGATTCAGTGCTTTCTTGTTCATTAGATGGATCGACTTGATTCTGATGATACATGGATTCCTAAAGAGAGACTTCAGCAACGCGAGCCAGTTTCTTTGGAGCTTTATCAGAGTCAATAAAATCCTCATTCACCTAGGTTATCTTGGTCAGCTCATATTTTTGCGAATAATCTACAATTGGCGTTGTCATCATTTGTAGAGTTTCGATATTTGATTCGTCGGAAAGATCGCCCTCCATGGAATGTCTTGAAGCATTTTTGGTATCAGATCGACTGCAGCCTTCGGTGATTTGACCACTCGACATATTCGAGTTTTTCTCTCATCTCGGGAGAGTTGATGTGGACATCTTGACCAATTTATTTTTACTTCATGTTATTTAATTATGTCTTTTTTCACTTTATTGGACTTGTTTAGCGGGTCTAATCCAAGCTCATGAATGTTAGGTTTTATTCTACTATTTATATGGTTTTCAGTTGTAATTATAGACAGACAATGATGGAATGAAATGTTATTGTGTTTGGCTTGTAGTCGTTTCCTCCCTTGCTTCCCTTTCCCTTCCCCTCGTTTTCTTCTCCGGTTCTCCCCTTTTTCTCTCCGGTCTTCTCCCCCCTTTCTTGCTGCCTTCTTCTTCTTCTTGGAATTCTTCTTCTGGTTCCTTCTTTCATCTCGCATCAAAATAGTTGATGCGGACATCTCGGCCCATCTCGACCTATTTATTTTTACTTCATGTTATTTAATTATGTCTTTTTTCACTTTATTGGATTTGTTTAGAGGGTCTAATCCAAGCCCATGAACGTTAGGTTTTATTTTACTATTTATATGATTTTTAGTTGTAATTACAGACAGACGATGATGGAATGAAATATTATTGTGTTTGGCTTGCAGCCGTTTCCTCCCTTGCTCCCCTGATTTTCTTCTCCGGTTCTCCCCCTTTTCTCTCCGGTCTTCTCCCCCCTTTCTTGTTGCCTTCTTCTTCGTCTTGGAATTCTTCTTCTGGTTTCTTCTTTCATCCTGCATCAAACCTGTTATCATTTTTCCATCTACAGTAATAATTTGACTGCTGTAGGGTGTTAATTTATTTTTTTAATAAGTAATCAAGTAATTTTATTAATCAACGGATAATACATAGAGGTGTATCATCCGTTTAAACAAGAAAGAAACGACTTGAAGTTAGGCAACCCTTCTATATGATTGGTGGCCGCAACATTAAACCAATCATACAAAGTCATATAAAACAATTCTCTAAACTGCTCTGTATGTAGGCTCTTAATTTAGTTGTTTTTTCCCCCAGAAAGTGCCTTCTCTTACATGGGGTGTAATGTCATGCAGGTGATGTGGAGCACACTCATCTGGTGAAAGGGTTAGATTATGCTTTACTTAACAAAGTGCGAAGTGAAATCGACAAAAAGCCTGATATCGGAGAAGAAGCTAATGGAAAAGCGACGTAAGTGGCTTGAGTGAATGTTTTATATTTTGTGAAAATTGATATTCTCTTCTCTTTATCTCTCCTTTTATTCTGTTTCAGAATAAGTATTGATCAAGTTATCTTATATTTGTTTAATGTTTGAACTCTTTTTATGCCTTTCTGTTTATGTTTGACTACTGTTAAGGAAATATGTTGCTCAGAAAGAAGAATATACTTCTTGGCTCCTTATGCAAAGGGAAAGCTTTTAGAATGCTAGTTATAGCTGTGCATGGATTTGGGACTCATTTTTAATGTCATAAAAAGAAACAAGAGACCTATTAGGAATAAATGTCAAACCGAAATACAGACTGAAAGCACCTACCTTATGTCTAGGCATATTGGTTTCAGTAAAAAGCCAAAGAGAGTTATGCATGTGCCTTCTTTAGTGGAAAAATGTTGAAAAGCATAATTGCTTTAACAACGGTAAGGAGATCCTTAAGCTTACAGCAAGATGGAGAGAGATTATACCAGGATCATTGGGGCAGAGAAAAGGTCAAATGTTGACTATTTTGACCAATTTTCTAAGAATGCATCTATGCAGTCACATAGGTTGTCAAAGAAAGGAAGCTAGTCCTGGAGGATGGATATGCCAGTTTTAAGACTGCCATAAATAACTCGAGTCTTAGCCTTTGTTTGGATTTCCTTTTGAGTTGCTAAAACTATAAGTTGCTAGATATGAGTGTTGAATAACTAGGTACTAGTTGTTGGTCCTATGAAATGTGTGGTTAAAATTAATATTTGACTTTAAAATTTAAGCTCTTAGCAACTAAATAGGAAACCCAGACAAAGGATTATGCTCGATAGTCATCTATGTCTTGGAAATATTTTCCATGGAAAATGAAAAAGGGAAAAAAATAGGGAACAAGATTCTTCTCAAAGAATCCTAATACTATTCCATAAAAGCTCTGATAAGGGTTTTAGTTAGAATACGTGAAGTAACATTCAACAATCTTTGCAAAGTGGTTTTAGGCTAGCAGAACACCTGCATTTATGCTACTGGAAATGCAAAAAATGACACACAACAAATGTTGTTTTGTTCCTATAACCAATGCTTCTGATTGTAATGAGAAATGCTTGCCTAAGCAATTATTGGGATTTATTTTATACATTAAGAGCGTCTCTTCTGTGAACAGAAGATCCAAGGAAGACCAACCTGTGTCATTCCGCACTGCAACAGGAAAGGTGCTTAGATTTACTGGAATTCGTTAAGTTTTAGAATGAAGCTGCTAATTTATTTGAAATTTTTCATACAAATTAACCTACCACTTTACTTGTTTCAGTCAGTTTATCAGTGGATCGTCAAGCCCCAAACTGTTATCAAGACCAATGAAATGTTCCTTCCTGGACGAATGGCTTTCATTTACAACATGGTAAGTTTTTGCTTTCCCTCATTCCAGTCATCTGTAGCATTTTTTAAATTTGTGTTCATTTAGCAAAGGGAATTCATGAGTTATATGTTTGGCGGGTGTTTTGTGATAAGGGTTACTTTAAGAAGTCCTTTATTTGGGTCAGACATACATAACCTAGTCTGGTTTAGACTCCTTGCATAGTTTAGTTGTTAGCTTCTCTGATTATGATCTGGATATTAGATTACTAAAAACTTGAAATATACGTTGACATATAAAGAGGAAGAACAGAAATACACGTTTTTTAAATCCCTATGGGGCTCTGTTGAGGGGGTGTTAGTATGATAGATTTTTTTGTGATCTGGTGCATTGCCTTCACACCTTGACCAGGGACTGAGGCTCCAGGTATGTGGTGATCACCTATTCTTCCCACAACTCACAATTTCATTGGTTTTGTTACATCACCCAAATTCTTGTCATGCAGGTTTGCTTGCTTGTTTCATCTTGTGAAATGTATTTATGTTCAAGTGAATGCAATTATAGCATATCTTGTCCTACTAGTTTGGCTTTGTCCTGCTATGATGTTTCTTTTAGTAATATGTTTTGAATACAGAATGGGACGGCTTAAGTAACTGTTTTTTGTTTAGTGTGCGCCTTATAGAAACGATGCATACACAAGTGTCACAGACTGAAAAATTCTTGCTTTTCCTACTTGTGCAAAAAATGATGTTTGGCAATATCTTCCAATAAAAAATCATTGTTCATATTTGCCAGGAAAGTGGGTTTTCTCATGATATTCCAACCACTCTGCACCGAAGTAAAGCTGATTGTCCTGTTCCCGAGGTAATTTTTTTTTATTTTTTTATTTTTATATTTTTTCCCTCCACTCTTAACAGTTTTCCTTTTATGTGTGATGATTTTTGATCTTTTTTTCCTTTCCGATTTCAGGAAATGGTTACGGTTAGCGTTGATGGTTCTGTTTTAGATCGAATTGCTAAGATTATGTCATATCTTCGTCTTGGATCATCAGGGAAGGTTCTGAAGAAGAAGAAGAAGAAAGAAAAGGATGGAAGAGGTGCTCTATAATATGCATATTTTTTCCCCCTGAACGAGGTGTCAATGTTTTGATTTTTATGAATAAAAATTTGCTATAAAACTGATTATAATATACACTTGCACTGTGCTCAATGTCTTATTATTTAAGCCGGACGAGCAGATAAATTTCTGCTTGCAAAAAGAACAGGGAGAATTTTTATAATCAGCATGATAGCTTGTTCACTTCAAGTTCCCTGCATTTGATCCTCAAGCAGGATGTGTTTCTTTTGAATTGAATATTTAGATGATTTTTAACTGAGGATACCTCATTTTGTTAAAACTGGAATATATATTTTTACTCCTGATGCTTATGCTCTGCACTTGTATATGCCTCGATTTCATTATCGTATTTTAGGGGTGTACAATTTTGTCAAATTCAGGCTATAATTCACTCCCTTTGTTTGCGAATGTTTATGCTTTTATATAATGTAGGTGATTTTGAATACAGGAAAGCTATCAATTGTGAATGGGTTCGATGAAGATGAGAGCGTGTTGAAGTCTGAAATACTGAAGAATCAAAACGTAGGAGAAACCCTGCCACCACCTCCCAAAAAGAATTATCCTGATTCAAAAGAGAAACCGGGACCAACTGCTGTGAGGAAAGAAGAGGAAGATATATTCGTGGGGGATGGTATCGATTATTCCATTCCCAGTAAGGATATGAGCCAAAGCCCAATTTCGGAGGATATGGAAGAATCTCCTCACAATAAAGAGAGGACTTCCTATTTCAATGAACCTGCCTATGGCCCAGCTCCAACCACCGAGCCATCTCATGGTTGGCAACAAGTGGTGAGTGTTATTTGGGTTTTAGCTCTTGAAGGTAACACTAGTATGATTCCTTGCATGACTTGGAAATTTCTTATACTTGAGACATTTTTTACTCTTCTCCGAGTGGCAACTGATGCTTGACTTCTAATTTCTTTTCCTTCCATGTCGACTGCTCCATTTTCAACTGTTTTCTCAATGTTTATTTTTCCATGTTCAGAATGGTTATGACGCTTTGCAAGCACAAGCATTAGCTGGTGGTTATCAGGGAGAGTGGCAAGACTACCAATATGCTGAGCAACTTTCATATCCGGAGCAATATCTACAGCAAGACATTCAGGCATACGATATGCAAACTGGTTTAAATGTTCAGCAGGACCCACGATTCATGACTCAAGAAGAGAAGGACAGGGGCTTAGGATCGGTGTTCAAGAGGGATGATAACAGGCTTCAGCAATTAAGGGAGAAAGACTCTAGGGAAAAGGATCCCAATTTCATATCTGATAGTTACTCCGAATGCTATCCTGGATACCAAGAATATAACCGGGAGATTGTAGACAGCGACGATGAAGCTGATTTGACAAAAATGGATATGGGTGGACGAGTAAGTGATTTTTTTTTGGTCTTTGAAATAAATGTCTCTTATATAACTCATTAAACTTCTGAATATGGTGGCCAGCCGTTCTAGATTGACATATCATATAAATATCGTGTTATCTAAGGGTTGTGATGAATTTTTCATTGAATTTTCTTATAGGCCAAGGGACGCCTTCATCGGTGGGACTTTGAAACAGAGGACGAGTGGGCAAAATACAATGAGCAAAAGGAAGCGATGCCAAAAGCTGCATTCCAGTTTGGTGTGAAGATGCAAGATGGTCGCAAGACGCGAAAACAGAACAGAGAACAGAAACTTTCTAACGATCTTCACAAGATTAACCAAATACTGGCCAAAAAGAAGGAGAAGGGTGACAAATTTGATGATAGCAGAATATATGATGATGAGTCACATCCAGGAAAGAAACTGCGTGTCTGATGGAGTTCACCGTTTTCATTTTTCCTTTTCTTGCTTTTATTTGTAGCGTCATACGTTGTTACTGCTCCAGAATTTGAACTGGACATGTCACAATCTTATTTCTTTTGTTACTTCGTGAAATTATGGTCTCTCTCGTGTGCGCAAAATTCTCCTAAAAATAAAGATCCTTTTGGTACACTGTATTGTCTAGGATTAAGGTGAATTATGGTGTATTGTTTTAATACGATATTGTTTTAATACGACGCGACGTACTAAAAAATGTACAAAATATCGAATTTTTTTAAAAAATATTGTTACAATTAAGTTTTCTTACCTATAATAATGAAATAAATTGGATACTATTTATGCCAAACAATTAATAAGATTAAAAGTTGTTCATATTTGGGGTAGGACGCGTACCGAATATAATTTACAAGTGACATCTCACGTGACTAACATCACCACGTGCTGGGCCTAACTTTTATATTTTGTTCATTGGGCTACTGGGCTTGGAGATGGACTTTGTTTTAGCCCACATATCTGTAACCAAAATAGGCTCCACAGGCTTGTACAGAAAACCCCACGACGCGAAGTTATATAAATATACGAAAAAGCCATAAGGGCCAGGGCCAAGCCCAAAGCAGGGTTGATAAGGGTAAGTGGAATGTAATGCCCCAAAATTGGGTTATCTTAAAGGATATTCATGTTCAAGGCTTCAAGCTCACACGAACCAATCAAAATCCGTGTTGCTTCAGCAAAAACAGAATCATTTTCTCATCTTCAATTCTATCTAATGCGAAAATAATCAGGTATTAATTTCTATGTATATTCTTTTAATTAATTATCAACTCGTCGCTTATTGCTATTCAATTTGGGATCGTTGTTTTATTGATATTCATTTATTTACTTTTTAATTTTTGTGTCTATTTTCATATAACCTAGAGAAGCTAAACCCCCAAATTAGGATTTCATGAACTGGGTAGCTCAATATTACTAACCTGAAATATATTGATGGTTCAATCACTTTAATTTCATTATTACTGTATATAGATATATTGATACTAGTTGAAATATTTTGATTTTTTCTTTCACGTCTGCGTGATTCCTGTTGATTTTACTTTTGAGAGTGCTAGTGATTTCGCATATTCATTTTTTCATTTAATTTCATCTCTGCTTTTAAAAAATTTAGCTTGAAATTTGTGTAATTTAAGTTTTTTTTTTTTGGGCTTCTGTTTAAAAATATTTTTTCATTCTTTTATTTTAGTTAGAGTTCTGCTTCATTTTGTTTTATTTCATCATGTTTTAGTACGTGGTTAGATATTTTATAATGCAGATAATAACTGAAAAATGTTAAAACTGCCCATATTTTATTTAATTTCTTCTATACAATTTCAGTTTTGAGATTTTCTTGTTAATTGGCACTATTCACTATTCACAGCGGGGCATGATTTATGGCAAATTCTGAAGGGAAATTTTCATGCTCGTCTCTTTCCAAAATGGATAAAGAGAATAACAGATTTAGCCATGTAGATGACTTTGATGATAGTACCTGGGATCCGTTAGAAGGTCAGAGTCCAAAATCCTTGAATAAAAAAGTTTCCTATCCATTTCCTGTTGATTCTGAAGATTTTGTGGATAGAGGGTATGATTCAGGCGATGATAACCACAACTTTCAGCAACAAGATGGCCTTTCCGAGGTCAACTTGAGAAATTTATTGAGTGGGGCATTTGCTATTTTGTGTGGGCGTAACAAAAATCATTCTGTTGTAAGCAACTTCCCCCAGTTACCCTCTTCCAAAACTTCATTTCTTGGATCTTCTAAGAATGGCGAGACATTCTTGAATGCTTCAGTATACATACCGAGTGCGCCTCCTCTTCTTGAGCCAAATGCTTTCAATCACACTGCTTACAAGGAGGTGTTGGAAGCTGAACCCCCTGAGTGGCTTCCAGACAGTTCCACTACAGTTTGTATGCATTGTAATGCTCCTTTCACAGCTTTGACTCGTGGAAGACATCA
>NW_019258652.1:0-1080 GCF_002742605.1 Olea europaea var. sylvestris
TGCACTCTGAATTGACTAATCCAATTTTTAACTTTCCCGAAATCCCCTCATTTACGTTCAACAGCCCACCATTTTTTACTTTTCCACCCCCAATAATTTTTGCTCACTGTAGAGAGTAGTAAAGGGATTGGGGGTGTTAAAAGCTATTTTTGCTCACATGTGCATTGTCCATGGAGTGGACAGGTAACGGGTAGATTTCATACCTACTTTTAAACCTTTTTTCTCAAAATATTAATTTTTTTTTTCTTTTGTAACCCAGTGTTTTATAGTGTATAAAAATATTTTACACACACTTCAACAATCGATTGTCATCTCATTACTTGTAATATGATGTGTAATACTATTATTTTTTATCACTGCAGCCGCTTAACATTCAATATTACATCACAAACACCGTCGAGTTCACCACTTGTAACATTAATTTACATAACCATCGTTAGCACCACAACTTCTTGTACTATCACTGTGGCCATCGGCCCTTGCAATTAGCCACCATTCACCACCATCACAAGCTATCTTTCATCACGCACCACCACCTGCCTAAACCCATAAACCACCCGAACCAATCAAAACCAATGCCTGCACACTTTAACTGTGCATGATAAAGAAATTGCAAAGATTTTTAACTAATTAATGCATACTTCGTACGTAGAGGTGTTTGGTCATGACTCATGAACTGCCTAAGTCATATTTAGCCCATGTTTGGCACCCATCATTTCAAATTTTCATTTATGAAATAATTATTTAATTTTATTTTTTAGGAGAATGGATGATTGAAAAAGAAGAATTTTTTTTAATTTATGTGTAATATTATTTTATGAAAGATTGTGTGGTTAAAAATAAGATAAAAAAATAAAAATAAAATTAATGGAGGCTAAACGGGGCTTAATTACTATAACCAGTCGTATCATTTAAATTTTCTAATCAATCGAACAAGAGTAAATAGATACCCTTGGCACAACAAGTGAACTTCTTGATTGTTTAACCACGTGCTACGTGTTCCCACACCATGCAATGAAGCTCATGGTTTTGGGAAACTTCATGCCAAGTTGGCTTAGGACAAGGTTTGGATTTTTGACA
>NW_019258653.1:0-1080 GCF_002742605.1 Olea europaea var. sylvestris
GTTTATGATAATGTGTAATAGACTTTTGACGATAATGTTAGTTGGACTTTCATCATTTTAAAACTTCTATGGGGTCCACCTGGAATGAAAATGGAATGAAATGGGGGTATTTTCCTTATTTATTTTTCTCTTCAGAATTGTCCATTATGTATATAAAAATATTGTGCAAATACCCCCATAAATTTTCCAAAATGATGGAAGTCAAACTATTAAACATTATCGTCAAAGGTCTATTACATATCATTGTCAAAAACTAATGATTACATGCAG
Source organism: Olea europaea var. sylvestris (assembly GCF_002742605.1). NCBI lineage: Eukaryota > Viridiplantae > Streptophyta > Magnoliopsida > Lamiales > Oleaceae > Olea > Olea europaea. The sequence continues at coordinate 271 of NW_019258653.1, forward strand.
TTAAAAGTGAAAATGTTGATGATACTAGTTGTACTCGTAATCTATATGAATACTCTTCGATAATCAAACATGCGAGTCATATGCTTTACTTCGTATCATACTCATCTGTCAACTTTATCAGGTGCAATTATCTCATAGGACCATAAGTTACAAACAGTAACCCAATGTACTTCAAACCAATCAGGACAAATGGTCCAACCCTCAATTCGTGTTGCGAAATATTTGCACTCCATTTCCTAAACATTTTTGAGAGAGAAATGTGAATAATAATTTAGTAAGTGGAGGAATGCTCATGAGATATATTTTTGTCGTGAAATTTATTTTAGTACATCATTTCTATTAGTAAAATACAAATCATAATTCTTCATTCTCCGGCATATCATCATAAGTGTTCATCATTCATGAATTTCTTTCATTGATCCAGATCACTTCAATAGTTTGAAACATGAAAATTATACATGGTCATGTCATGGTTGTGATCGATCAATCTCTTCAATAACTTGTAACATGAGAGTTATACATGGTCATGATCGTGATCGATTGATTACTTCAATAACTTGTAACGTGAGAGTTATATATGGTCATGGTTATGATCGAGAATGTGTGGTTATGGTTGTGATCGTGTTTCTTATTAGCACGCCAATAATCCATTATTCATTTACTATAAGATATTTACTGAAAAGAAATGGGTATTAAATGTTAAGAGGGTACTACTTTAATTTAATGATTGCAACAAATATGTTAAGATATAGTGAATCTGAAATGAGTAACTAAACAAAGACTCAACTTAGATAAAACCTATTGACATGC
>NW_019258654.1:0-1080 GCF_002742605.1 Olea europaea var. sylvestris
AAAGAATACCTAACTTACTACCCATAATATATTTTACAAAATTTCCAATAAAGTTATATTGTCTCCATTTCCTTATGTACAATCTATGTACAGATAATAAATACATAATTGATAACATCACTATTTTGGTAAAACCCTATTTTAATACACTATGCTTTTTGGCAAATTCACAAATTATCAGTAGACCAAGATAATTAGAAATGACAAAAAAAATATCAAATCATCACATCGACATACATTTCAGTACTTGCAGAAACACACAGTGTACCAGTGCGTGTATGGCTACAAAGAGAGAGAAGAGAGAAGGACAACAAGCTAAAAGCAAAATGTGGCTGGTAGGGAAAAGATTCTTTACACTTTTACTCCCCTAGATAGAAACAAAAGAGTGTTGAGTTGTTTTCCAAAAGAAAATGCCACAGCCTTATAAAATTACAGAACTCCAAGAATTTTTGCCCAGAAAATTAAAACAAAAACACGGCCATGAAATTCGATACAGTTCAAAGTGAAACATTTTCCCCTAATTGTTCTTACACTAAATTAATATCACCTTAAGAAACCCTATAGAGATTCTTTGTGCTAGTTTGGTAGGGATTTTGATAATTGATTTTTGACCGTTAGAGATAAAGTGGGTTCTACCCGTAAGAGAAGAATTTAAAAATGATGGCTGAAATAATGAAATAACGGTAAAAAAATGATCTTAATTGGCTTAAAACCTATACCAAACAAGCTCTTTGTGTCTATCTATAATTAGTAAATGCAGTCATTCCTATTTTAATTCCAATAATGCATTCTCACGTACGCATGTTTGTATATGAACACGTGGCTAAATCACATCCTAGCTGCCCTTTCAAACACATAGAAAAATATCAGTACTTTATCCATTTGTGGTCCAGAATGATCTCCATATGCCAAACGAACAGCCGCAAAAACTCACAAGAGGTCAAAATTAATCGAATATATAATAATATAACCAAAGGCTTTAAATTAAGCCAATCAGAGGATGCAAAATAAGTAAATTATGGCAAATAAACGTGATCAATTCAACTAATTGTTAATTAATAAATTAATTATGAGAAAAGT
>NW_019258655.1:0-1080 GCF_002742605.1 Olea europaea var. sylvestris
GGCCTAAATTCTCTAAAACTTGTTCACTTTTAGTTCAAGAACTTATGATTCTAATATTTTCCCTATAGGAAGAAATTAGATCAATTAAAAGGAATTTGGATGTACAAATTTCTCTAAATCTCTGTCAGACCTCAAGAAATTATTGGTGCCATACCGAGTCCAGTGTGACGCAGCACTAGCGACCTCAAAATGATACCAGATTCACACCTTATGTACCTATATAGAACATAAATAGAACAGCCATGTACCAGGTCAATCATTCGTTTTCCTTCTTTTATATATAAGCCACTTGATCAAAGAAAGCAATTACCCATTTTGAACTTGTGAAAGTACCTTCTTCATCTCCTTCATCAACATGGATACTGCTCAATGGCCTCAGGTATAGCGATCAACCACCTTTTTAAAAAGATTAATGTAATCCACTTTTTTTTTTCTTTCTTTTTTTTCAAGTTGTATTGTTGTTGCTTCTTTTCAAAATACTTTGTACTTTACCTTCTCTTTTGCTTATTTTATAAAGGAGTGAAAAAAAGATAGAATTTGTCATAATTTGCTGTTTAATTTACTGTTGATGATACTTAAAAAGTGTAAAGCAACTGACTTTATTTGTTTGTTTCTTTCATGTCTGTATCTTCCTCAGTTCATCAGCTCTTGATGCTTATTTTCTGTTAATTTGATCTTGAATAATTATACATGTACAGATCCAGTAAGGTAGATTCAATACTTCTAGACAATAAGGTGTAGTCTCATATATGCAATATTACATATCAAATTTGAGGCTTTTCAATTTGTTTGTCTTCTTGAATTTTTAGGATATACTGGTGAAACCAATGGAAGAGAGAGTGACAAATACATGCCCTAAACCTTCATTAGAAAGGAAGAAGCCACAGAAAGATGAAGCCTTGAACTGTCCAAGATGCAACTCAACAAACACGAAATTCTGTTATTACAATAATTACAGCCACTCTCAACCAAGGTATTTTTGCAAGACATGCAGAAGATATTGGACTGAAGGTGGATCTCTCAGAAACATTCCAGTTGGAGGAAGTTCAAGAAAGAACAAAAGATCATCATCGAAAAAGA
>NW_019258656.1:0-1080 GCF_002742605.1 Olea europaea var. sylvestris
AAGAATCAGGGATATAATGTTAGTAATTTTCCGGGCTGTAGGGATACAAACTTACTATTTACAACACTTCCATTGAAACATTACAAAATATCCTTTTGCATGAAAAATCTATGCACATAAAATGTGTAGGACCATGAATTGTCTTCTTCGTTATTAGCTCAGTCATCTTTGAAGTTACCAGGCAATTGTGGGAGAGAGTTGACTTTGACAAAACAAACTGCTGGTTGCCTTTCTTTGGCAGAGAAGACTGGAAAAAATTGAGCTTTTTTTTCCTCCCTAACACCATCCATTTCTATACCAAACATGTCATCAGCATCCTCTCCCTCCTGTTTACACCAAATGGTAAATCTTGTCTTCTTCTTCCTTTATCCTCTTATTTGCACCTTTATCTTCTTACTTCATTCCACAGATAATGACCTCACAGGGGATATAGCTATTAACTATGGTTCAACTGGCATTTCAACCGCTTTCAATAACAAAGAATGGACTGGAGATACAACAGAATCAAAATCTACTTCCTCGCTGGTGATAAAGGGCTCATCCGCCACCTCAACAGCCTTCCATAATTTGGTTTCAACAGATTCCATTCCCTACAAGACAGCTCGAATCTCTTGCAAGCAATTCTCCTACACGTTTCAAGTTAGTCTAGGTCAGAAACTTATTCATCTTCACTTCAGTCTGGCTTCTTACCTACGTTTCAAAAAATTTAAGGATTTGTTCACCGCGAAGCTGGGGCTTTCACTCTCCTTAGAAACTTTAGCGCTTCACTAAATTGTTGATGCCCTCGACGTGAAGTCTTTGGTTAAGGAGTATTGCATGAATATATAGCAGAATCAACCCCCGAGTATAATTTAGAGCTATATCTTGTAATGAGATTTACAAAAAAAGCTATATTAGTGTAGTGTAGTTTTTAAGATAAGTTAATACTCCAATTACACTAAGATATGGTACTTCAGAACGTATAACTTTTTCTCAATCTTCAAGTGGACGAAATAGATCTTTTTTCACATCAAGTGATCGAACAACTATAGGTGAAGCCAATAGATGTGTATTATTCATATAAAGACATTTTAAAACTTT
>NW_019258657.1:0-1080 GCF_002742605.1 Olea europaea var. sylvestris
AATTTGGTTCATTGGTGTGTTTCCAATCAAATTTGACTAAAATTTTCGTTTGAATTTTGTTCATTGTGGGGCTTCAAATTAAATGTGACTACATTTTCATTTGAGTTTTGTTAAGTGGTGCTTTTTCAATCAAAATTGAGAAAAATTTCATCTGAATTTTGATCATTGGTGTTTTTCCAATCAAATTTAACTAAAATGTCACATAGGTTTAGTTCATTGGTGCGTTTCCAAACAAATTTGACAAAAATTTCACCTGAGTTTTGTTTATTGGTGTGTTTCCAATCAAATTTGACTAAAATTTCACTTGAATTTGATTCATTGGTGCTTTTCCAATCAAATTTGACTAAAATTTCACATGGGGTTAGTTCATTGGCGCGTTTCCTATGAATTTTGACAAAAATGTCACGTTATTTTTGTTCATTGGCACGTGTTTCCAATCAAATTTGACTAACATTTCACTTGGATTTTGTTCATTTACGTGTTTTCAATCAAATTTGACTGAAATTTGACATGAGTTTGGTTCATTGACTCGTTTCCAATCAAATTTGACTAAAATTTCGTCTGGATTTTGCTCATTGTCACGCTTCAAAATAAATATGACCACAATTTCATCTTAGTTTTGTTAAACGATGCTTTTTCAATCAAATTTGAGTAAAATTTCATCTGAATTTTGATCATTGGTGCTCTTCCAATCAAATTGGACTAAAATTTCACATGGGTTTAGTTGATTAGCGTATTTCCAATCAAATTTGACAAAAATTTCACCTGGGTTTTGTTTATCGGCATTTTTCTAATCAAATTTGATTAAAATTTCACTTGAATTTATTTCATTGGCGCGGGTCCAATCAAATTTAACTAAAATTTAGCCTAGATTTAGTTCATTGTTGCATATCAAGCCAAATATGACTACAATTTCATCTGAGTTTTGTTAAGTGGCACGTTTTCAATCAAATTTGACCATAATTTCATCTGAATTTTGATCATTGGTGCTCTTCCAATCAAATTTGACTAAAATTTCACATGGATTTACTTCATTGGCGCGTTTCCAATCAAATTTAACCAAACTTCACGTGGATTTTG
>NW_019258658.1:0-1080 GCF_002742605.1 Olea europaea var. sylvestris
TCCGATCAACCTGTCAAATTTTAGCCCATTCCGACACAGTCGCGAAAAATGACGAAATTGCCCCCGGCACGATTTTTGTTTCCTATCAACTTGTCAAATTTGAACCCATTCCGACACAGTCGTAAAAAATGACGTAATTGACCCCGGCGCGATTTTTGTTTCCGATCAACCTGTTAAAATTTAGCCAATTCCGACACAGTCGCGAAAAATGACGAAATTCACCCGGCACGATTTTTGTTCCCGATCAAACTGTCAAATTTGAGCCCATTCCGACACAGTCGCGAAAAATGACGAAATTCACCCCAGCGTGATTTTCGTTTCCGATCAACCTGTCAAATTTAGCCCATTCCGACACAGTCGCGAAAAATGGCGAAATTGCCCCCGGCGCGATTTTTGTTTCCGATCAACCTGTCAAATTTGAGCCATTTCCGACACAGTCGCGAAAAATGACGAAATTGCCCCCGGCACGATTTTTGTTTCCGATCAACCTGTCAAATTTGAGCCATTTCCGACACAGTCGCGAAAAATGACGAAATTGCCCCCGGCACGATTTTTGTTTCCGATCAACCTGTCAAATTTGAGCCATTTCCGACACAGTCGCGAAAAATGACGAAATTGCCCCCGGCACGATTTTTGTTTCCGATCAACCTGTCAAATTTGAGCCATTTCCGACACAGTCGCGAAAAATGACGAAATTGCCCCCGGCACGATTTTTGTTTCCGATCAACCTGTCAAATTTGAGCCATTTCCGACACAGTCGCGAAAAATGACGAAAATGACCCCGGCACGATTTTTGTTTCCGATCAACCTGTCAAATTTTAGCCAATTTTGACACAGTTGCGAAAAATGACAAGATTCACCCAGAACGATTTTTGTTCCCGATCAACCTGTCAAGTTTGAGGCCATTCCGACACAGTCGCGAAAAATAACGAAATTAACCCCGGCGCTGTTTTTGTTTCCGATCAACCTGTCAAATTTTAGCCCATTCCGACACAGCCGAGAAAAATGATGAAATTGCCCACGGCGCGGTTTTTGTTTCCGATCAACCTGTCAAATTTTAGCCAATTCCAACACAGTCGC
>NW_019258659.1:0-184 GCF_002742605.1 Olea europaea var. sylvestris
TTTCGTCATTTTTCTCGACTGTGCCGGAATGGGCTCAAATTTGACAGGTTGATCGGGAACAAAAACCGCACCGGGTGTAATTTAGTCATTTTTCGCGACTTTGTTGGAATTGGCTAAAATTTGACTGGTTGATCGGAAACAAAAATCGCGCCGGGGGCAATTTCGTCATTTTTCTCGACTGCGT
>NW_019258659.1:201-460 GCF_002742605.1 Olea europaea var. sylvestris
CGACTGGTTGATCGGAAACAAAAATCGCGCCGCGGACAATTTCCTCATTTCTCTCGACTGTGTCGGAATTGGCTGAAATTTGGCAGGTTTAATCGGAAACAAAAATCGCGCCGAGAGCAATTTCGTCATTTTTCTCGAATGTGTCGGAATGAGCTCAAACTTGGATGGTTGATCGGGAAAAAAAACCGCGCCGGGTGTAATTTCGTCATTTTTCGCGACTGTGCCGGAATTGGCTAAAATTTGACTGGTTGATCGGAAA
>NW_019258659.1:865-1079 GCF_002742605.1 Olea europaea var. sylvestris
CAGAAATTTGCCAGGTTGATCGGAAAAAAAATCGCGCCGGCGGCAATTTCGTAATTTTTCGCGACGGTGTCGGAATGGGTTAAAATCTGACTGGTTGATCGGAAACAAAAATCGCGCCGGTTGCAATTTCATCATTTTTCTCGACTGTGTCGGAATTGGTTGAAATTTGACAGTTTGATCGGAAATAAAAATCGCACCGAGGGCAATTTCGTCA
>NW_019258660.1:0-1079 GCF_002742605.1 Olea europaea var. sylvestris
CTTTCTAAATTTCGGCCCATTCTGACCCCGTCGCGACAAATGACAAAATTGCCCATGGTACGATTTTTCTCTGTTAATTTTTTGTCAAACACTTCTTCAACCTGACATAATTAATACGGAAATTAATTATTCGTTGGCCCAAACGACGGAATTTGGAAAAAATCCCGCGATCCTGAGTCTGTGCCCCGAGTTCAATTTCGCGGGCTGTTTCCAATCAACCGGCCAAATTTCGTCCATTCCTTCACCGCCGTGACAAATCACAAAATTGCCCTTGGTGTGGTTTTTCTTTGTTAATTTTCTTTCCAGCCCTTCTTCCACCAGACATGATTAATACAAAAATTAATTATTTGGAGGCCCAAACAAAGGAATTAGGCTAAAATCCCGTTATCTTGGGTCTGTGCCCCGGGTCCAATTTCATGGCCCTTTTCCATTCAACCTACCAAATTTCGGCCCATTCCAACACCATCGTGACAAATGACAAAATTACACCTGTTGCGGTTTTTCTTTGTTAATTTTCTGTCTAGCGCTTCTTCAACCTGACATAGTTAACACGAAAATTAAATATTCAGAGGCCCATACGAAGGAATTTGGCTAAAATCTCGTGATCCCCGGTCTGTGCCTCGAGTACAATTTCGTGGGCCGTTTCCAATCAACCAGCCAAATTTTGGCCCATTCCAACACCGTCACGACAAATGACAAAATTGCTCCTGTTGTGTTTTTTCTTTGTTAATTTTCTGTCCAGCACTTTTTCGACCTGACATAATTAGTACGAAAATTAATTATTCGGAGGCCCATACGAAGGAATTTGGCTAAAATCCCATGATCCCGGGTCCGTGCCTCGAGTCCAATTTCGCTGGCCGTTTCCAATCAACCTGCCAAATTTCGGCCCATTCTGACATCGTCGCGACAAATGACAAAATTGCCCCTGGTGCAATTTTTCTTTGTTAATTATCTGTCCAGCACTTTTTCAACCTGACATAATTAAGACGGAAATTGATTCGGAGGACCAAACGAAGGAATTTGGCTAAAATCTCGTGATCCCGGGTCTGTGCCCCGAATCTAATTTCTCAGGCCGTTTC
>NW_019258661.1:0-232 GCF_002742605.1 Olea europaea var. sylvestris
GCGCCGGGGACAATTTCGTCATTTTTCGCGACGGTGTCGGAATCGGTTAAAATTTGACTGATTGATCGAAAACAAAAATCGCGTTGGGGGCAATCCCGTCATTTTTCTCGACGGTGTCGGAATCGGCTAAAATTTGACAGATGAATCGGAAACAAAAATCGCGCCGGGGGCAATTTCGTCATTTTTCGCGACGGTGTCGGAATCGGCTAAAATTTGACTGATTGATCGGAAA
>NW_019258661.1:298-1079 GCF_002742605.1 Olea europaea var. sylvestris
TTCGCGACGGCGACGGAATCGGCTAAAATTTGACAGATTCATCGGCAACAAAAATCGCGCCGGGGCAATTTCGTCATTTTTCTCAACGGTGTCGGAATCGGCTAAAATTTGACTGATTGATGGGAAACAAAAATCGCGCCGGGGGCAATTTCGTCATTTTTCGCGACGGTGTCGAAATCGGCGAAAATTTGACTGATTTATCGGAAACAAAAATCGCGCTGGGGGCAATTTCGTCATTTTTTGCGACGTATTCGGAATCGGCTAAAATTTGACTGATTGATCGGAAACAAAAATCGCGCCGGGGGCAATTTAGTCATTTTTCGAGACGGTGTCAGAATCGGCTAAAATTTGACTGATTTTCAAAAACAAAAATCGCGCCGGGGGCAATTTCGTTATTTTTCGCGACGGTCTCGGAATGGGCTCAAATTTGACTGATTGATCGGAAACATAAATCGCGCCGGGGGCTATTTCGTCATTTTTCGCGACGGTGTCGGAATCGGCTAAAATTTGACAGATTTATCGGAAACAAAAATCGCGCCGGGGGCAATTTCTTCATTTTTCGCGACGGTGTCGGATTCGGCTAAAATTTGACAGATTAATCGGAAAAAAAAATCGCGCCGGGGGAAATTTAGTCATTTTTCGAGACGGTGTCAGAATCGGCTAAAATTTGACTGATTTTCAAAAACAAAAATCGCGCCGGGGGCAATTTCGTTATTTTTCGCGACGGTCTCGGAATGGGCTCAAATTTGACTGATTGATCGGAAACATAAATCGCGCCGGG